>NC_045155.1:13334179-13384179 GCF_900700415.2 Clupea harengus | reverse complement strand
TGAAAGGGACATCAGACAGCAGGGACGAGAGGGAAATTGTGTTTTATGTCTTTGTATGAAACGCTTTTTTTGATGTGCAAGCGTGTTGCCCCATAGTTCAGGTTTTGATTTTTCAGAAGGATGTTGTAGGTCAGTTTATAACAGGAAAAAGTGTCTCTAGCACAGTAGATGTTAGATGTTGTATTAGATAGAGGACGGCTAAGAAAATAGATATTGAAAGAGTTTTTTTTATAGCTACCCTGCATGGCTCTTTGATACTTTTTGACATTTTCACATACATTCAAAACATTTTTTTTTATATATATGTTTAAAAGAGTGGTGACAGAGATAAAAACGAGAAAAAGTCATACACAGTTTGACTTTGATTCATGGAGGGCTGTGCAGAGGAGAAGGCAGTGTCCCTACATGGGCACCTTTCCTGCATGCACCAGCGCACATAAGGTAAACCAATGGTGGTGAAATATCTCCCTGCTCGCATAAAGGAGCAAGCAGCTTGAGGAGAACAGGCAAGGCGGATATGGATTGGCCTGCAAAGCTGACAAGGTCTGGCTTAGGAAATAGGAAATAGAGTAAATAGCCTTTACCAAGCAGATCAGGAGGTTTGCAAGCTGAGGAGAGTATACACTTCACTAGAGCCAACCTGTGTGTGTGTGTGTGTGTGTGTGTGTGTGTGTGGTGTGTGTGTGTGTGTGTGTGTGTGTGTGTGTGTGTGTGTTTGTGTCAGTGTGTGTGTGTGTGTGTGTGTGTGTGTGTGTGTGACTTCTCACCCTTTCCAAGTGAGAAACGATCTAGGTGCACTCTCCGTCTCTACACCCAACCAGGCAGGCCCAGCGTTTTTCAGCCCTTTATTGAAAAAAAAAAAAAAAAAAAAGAACGCTGTCAGATTGTTTCTGAGGCTTCTGTGTCGGAGTGCAAGCTGATATGTAAACATGCGTCTCCTTGCCCACGGGGCTGGACTGCGAGCTGCGGCGGCAGCGGCTCGCTTTCAGGGGGCCAGCGAGTGCGTACAGGGAGCAGACATTACTGTCACATCTCCCTTAGCTTGCCCCTGTGGCCCCGGGCTGTGGTCAGGAGCGGCAGCAGCGGCAGCTGTGGGGGCGTCTGATGCCATCCTTTAGACAGGCCCACCGCATACTGCTAGACATGCACACAAACAAGCAGGCATGCAGACACACACACACATAGACACACACATGCACACACATTAACACACATGCACAAATACACTCTCACACAAGCATGCAGGTACATGTGTACACACACACACACACACACACATACACACATACACACATACACACACACACACACACACACACACACACACACTAACACACATGCACAAATACACTCTCACACAAACATGCAGGTACATGTACACACATGCACAAGCACACACTCACTTGCAAACACACGTACCCTTTCAGTCACTACATACGAACATAATGAGGCTTGTTCAAAATATACACATGTAATGTATAATGTAAAAGTATATACTCACTGCTGTTGGTGCAGTCAGACATGTACGCACACCTACAGACAGAGTGTGAATAAACCTTCTGATCCCCAATCCCTTTAAAACAATAATACCATGTTGATGTGACATTCTGGTGGCCCTGTGTCTAAAACCTCTTCTTGGCCAGACTAGTCTTAGACTCATTTGTCTGCTTTTCATGCCTTCCCCCCCCATTTTGGCCCCGGCGAGATTGATCTCAGATTGACTGAGATGGCGCCAAACAGCCATATAACTTTACATCGCTAAGGAGGTTTTAGTGGATTTCAATAGTATTTCAGGATATCCTTGCTGCCACTGCTGCTGCTGCAGCAGATTTTCTGGCACAATAACAGCTGTACCCAGCATTAGTGCAGAGACAGACACTTGCAGATGCTCCCTCATCCTCATGTGTCAGAAGGAGCCACTCCAGTCCTCCTCTGCCAATTCACAAGGCTGGTGGAAAATGGTATAAATAGACAGGAAGGAATCCTTATACCCTTGAGCACTTGGTATTCACCATGTAGAATTTAGCTTAGCATTTCAGTAAATGATACTAATGTCTATGCTACAAGAACGTGTTTCTGAGATGCAGAGATCAACCCTATTTGTCTTGTTAGCTGATCATTTTTTGTTGCAGGATTCATGTGATTGGACAGCAAATATAGAAGTGGCCTCTTCTCCGCTTTTTTTCTTGGCAGTATGTCACTATTTTTAGGACTTAGGAGATCAACAGCCAGAAGTGGTTTAGATTTAGGAAGTATTTTTAACACAAGCCGATAGGGATGAGGATTTCAGTCTTGACATGCTTCGCCAAATGGGGCGGATTCGTTTAAATGTGTGAGGCCTTCCAAATGACCAGTAATTCCATCTCCATTAATTGATTAATGTATCAATTGAATCAAATCATCAAACTGACTAGACAAGTCACTTGATTAAATAACCAGATAATAAGCAGTTCAGGAAGAAATAAAAAAGTGAGAGAAATTAGCAGACAGACATTAATGGTAAATAACTAGCGACTTCAGTATCTGAGGCAAAATTTAAAAGCCTTAAAAATGTGAATTTTTAAACTTTTTTTTCTCATCAGCAACAAAAAAAATGACACACGGAATTTAAAAGCAGCAGAACCCAACAGCTTGCGCGTGAAGTCAGTAAGCTGTTTGCTGCCCTTGCTGCGCGAGCCGCGTGGAAGGGAGCCACAGTTTAGCTCCCCTTGAACTGGGCTAATGCTTGTCTGCTCTGATTAGGATTAGAATGTGTCGCAGGGACTCAGGAAGAGCCTGGCAAAGGGCTGATAATCTAATAAATCAAGATAAAAAATTCCGAGATTGGTTTACTCAGGACCCAGGATTTACCGGTGGCCATCTCTGAGAGACGGGGATTAGCTGGGCTTTCGGTGCACCAGGCACAAGCATGGGCAGAGGGAGGATGGGTGGTGGGGAGGTGCTAGAGGTGGTGGTGCTGCTGAGGTATTGGGGGTGTGGGGGCAGCGATGGCTTTATATTGCCGAAAACCGACAGGAAGTTTAACTCCGAGTGACAAGGTCAGGGTTGGTCCTGCACAGAGAGGCTTTGTTCCACAGGCAGATTAAAGGCCTCTCGCACAGTTCCTTTTTTTACACTTTTGGATCTTGTCGAACATGTTGTGAGATAATCCTGTCTATAGAGGAAGCGCACTTGGCAGCAGAGAGGATTCAGGTTGAAATGCTTTGAAAAAAGAAGAGTAGGAAAAAAAGGAGGGGAAATCTAGCAGGATAGAAGTGAATGTTGCCTATGGTAGCTGGAAATAAACACATTATTATGTTTAATTTCTGGCTAAAGGTAGCGCCTTTTTTCCACATGTTGTTCCCTTTTTGAAGACTAGCAACTAACTTGACAGGGATTTAAGAGTTATTTGACAGAGCTTGGCATGAAGTCCTTTATGTATGTCATGTTAGGATAGAATTTATGTTAATACTACCATATTTTTGTCTGTTGGCTTTGTGTAGTCGAGGCAACAGACCATGCCCAGGCATGCCAGAGGCCTCTTTTTAACCTGGTCCTAAAGTGCACTGAGAGCATCAACTATGCATGATGTATAAAAAAATCTAAATGTGCCCAAAACACACAAGCAAAACAACAGCAGGAAAGGTGTAATCAGTATTCTGATATCCTTCTGACTCACTGAAACTGCAGGGACAAGGGCTGATAGAAAAGTCAACATCTTAAATACATGTTTCACGATTTGCCAAGCAAGTAAACATTTCTGTGAAAATGCATTCACAGAAAAAAATAACACAGAACTACTACACCTTAGAACACCGCCCTCTTTAGAAGAAAAGACCATTTTATGATGCTTTTGGAGCACAAAGCAGGGCATCATCTAGTCAGAGAAGCCTTTGTCTCCTATGATACCCTGTCCTCTGAAGCTTGTGAAGTCCATGTCCTCCAAACAGAATGTTAGTTTGGCATCCGTTAATGAGAGGATTAAACCCAACTGCTCACTATATCTCTCTTATTTAGCGGCATAGACTCTTCAAAGGCTGTCTGGCTGCACTAACAATAAGGGATGAAAAGGCTTGACAAGTCAGCTAAGGCAAAGGAGTGGTTTTGTCTCTTTCTCCGGGAAACGGTCTGCAATATCGTTGGGCCATTAAATGGGAAAACAAGAGAGAAATGGAGAAGCCAATTACCTTTCAGAGTTAGCTAAAGGCCATTTTAAACTGTGTGCCCATGACATAATAATGTTTATGGTAAATATTGTAGTTGGAGTGGCTGAGTGGTTGGCGTGAGAGAGAAGGAGAGAGGGAGAGAGAGAGTGAGAGTGAGGGAGGAAAAAAGGGCATCAATCTGAGACAGAGAATAATTTATTAAGATCTGAGATGCGCCAATTATGTGGAAAGGACCAAAAAGAAAAAAAAATCAAACTCTCCAGGAACCGCATACATGATTGCAATCTTGATTAAATCCCCCTGGATCTAATGAGTTGATTTTCTGCTGTTAATATTGCATTGGCTGATGATGGATTCGTTAAGATAATGGAACGAAGCTAAAATATAAATGACTCCCTGTCAAGGAGCAGATTTTCGTCATTTTCTGTCTGACACCTCCGCCGTGGGGATTTGGCCGGGCTGATTTTGTGTTGAGAACTGGCAGATCTGGAATACTAATTTTTCCTCGGACGGCTCTGCGTGCTTCACGCCTTCTCATATACTCTCAGTAAATATGCTCTTTTTCTTTTCAAACAGAGGATGGGGGGGGGGGGGAGTGTTTGGGGGTTGAACTTTCCTTGATGTAACTCCATTCACCCTGCCACAGCGAGGAGTGAATTCAATGGTTGTGTCTAATGAACATTATATGAAAAAAAACGAACCCAAAGGCTGATTTATGTGATGGTTTTATCCTCTGTTTTCTCTCAGATTTCCCTCCTCTCGATTGTAAATGGGACGCACATAAAAAATCCATCCCGGGCAGGGAAAACTGCTATGAAACTGTCAGAGGCGCGTGTCTTGGGTCGTCGTGGCCCATGCGTCTGCATTGACTCCTTAGTTTTTTGGAGATGAATAAATGACGAGGTGAGGCCCGACTGGTTCCGATCAGGCCGGCGGAGCCTAGTCCGTTTCCTCTTTAGATGGCCCTGTCATTTAGGTCAACGAGATGTGTGAAACCTTCAACTGTGGCATATTGATCCCCTTTGAAGCACAAGCGTTAGTCACAGTAGAACACGGCCTGTGTTCGGCACGCAGGGTGTTTAGGAAAACATCATGCACAGAGGGAGCGTTAGGAAAATGTTGAGGGGATGCCAAATTGTTAATGAGTGGAGATTACACATCAGGGTTTTAAATAGCCAGCCTACTGGAGGACCATTAATCAGGAGAGGTCTGTCTAGTTAGCATCAGACAACTGATCAGACATCATGCTAAGCAAGGTTCATATAGTAGCAACACGATTGATTCGAGATGAAAACACATAAAGCATAAAAGAGGTTCAGTTCATTTACTTTACCTTGACATTTACTCATTTGGCAGATGTTCAAGGATGAATTCTTCTATAGTTACAAATTTAACTGTGATACAGTACTGCCCTCATACAGAAGGGTATCCTTTTCAGATGAGGTGTTGGAAGATGTGGTCTATTTCCCTAAACCACTAGCTTTTCTATAATCACGGTAATCACCATTGTTATCCATTTTCATGGTCTACCTGACCCTGCCTTTGTGCTGATTATTGTATTGACCTCCCTCTGTCTCTCTTTCTGTGTTGTATCGCCGTGGAAACAGCCTTACCCTCCGCCCTTTCTTCCATGTGTCACTTTTTTTGTCCTTAAACATGGTTTCACTAAAAAGTTTTTTAATCAATCAAGTATGAGGCAGAAAATAGGCTTTGTCACGCCCCTGGGCCTCGGGTCGTGTGATGCTCGCTTTGCATACTGACAGCTTCTCAAAAGGGGGGAAAAAAAGGAATATTTCGGGGGGGAAATTGCCGTTTCTATGGCGCCAGGCACTTGTTGCGCGTTGCTCGCTTCTTTTCTTCCCCGCCGGCGTGAGCCCCGCCGTTTGAAAGGGACGGACAACAAAACTTGGGGGCAGGAGGGGAACGGTTGGGCCACAGAGGTAGCTGCCCTTCAGCCCTGCGCTTTCCTCTCCAGCAGGGCCCAGAGAATGGGACAGGGCAATTGACAGCAAAAAAGGGGGCCTACTAGATTCTGTCACATATGCATAAGCGGCGTTATTAAGTAAATGTTCTATTTTTCATTGTGCCATGGCCTTTGAAAAGAGGCACAGAGGGGGAGCCCGCACCGTCTTTAAAGCGACGGAGAGGGAAGGGAGAGGAAGAGGGCTGAGATTAAATGGCTCCGGTGGTGCAGCTCTTTCTCAATCACATAATTAGCGTTCACGGCTCAGCCCCAAGGTCACGTAAAGTAGTTTTAGACGGAGGTCACATAAAATAAATACGGCTTTCATGGCTTGTGTTTTTCGGTAGTTCACTTGAGGCAGGAAACGAGCACAATGGGACAGCCATAAGTTGCACAAGAGAGAGAGAGAGAGTGTTGTTGTCCCAAGCCTTTGTGCTTGGTGAACTGAATGTAGCATGTTCCTGTTTTTAATTATTAAGCCTGTCAAAGAGTACTTAGCATATTTAGGGTGCCCAGGCAGTGTCCATGCTCTGTAAAACTGTACTTTAACAGAGTTAATATTTCGTTTTCCCTTAACTCTTTGGTGTGATCACCCCACATTAACATACAGTGCTTTCCTGGCCTGTTGGCACATGGGTGTATTTTATAGTACAGTACATGCACTAAGCTGAACTATTTTTGGTGTGGAGCAATCCCAGGGCTCACAACACTGCTAGTCCAACGTCCCGGGATAATCAAGTTTTCCCGACCAAAATGTAACTACCGGTAACTAATCAGAAATGATCCCCTGAAGTGAAATAGAATTCCCTCCCGTATTCGCCTTTTCTGTTTTTTTGACTTGATATTTTGAGGAAAAAATGTGGACAACCAAACAAACATAAAACAATCATGATGGTCTGTCTAGGACTACTAGGAAGTGGTGGTGGTTGGGTTGTGTTTGATGCCAGAGTCCTCTACTACATCAGCCTTCCACGCAAAATAGTGCACAAGAAAAGCTGAGATACTGTTTTGCGCACACAAACGTGATGTGTAATCACATCTTCATCCATTTGTCCTTGCGCTAACGTCGCCACAGTCCATGAGCTGTGAGCGCACACTGAGTGAGTTTCCGTACATGCTCAGTGAAGGAAAATGCTAAAGCCCACGAAATCACTGACTTGTGTTTGAACATCAAAATGTGACAGCTGTCAAAGGGAGATAACGAGCATGGATATACACCAATATTTCAGCTCTCCTCAACCAAAAAGAACCAGGGCCACCACTATGAACACGCAGGTCACACCCTGAGCATAGGGCACCAAGTGCACCAAGAGGGACAAAAAAATAAACACATACATTAAAATAGATATTAATAATCTACTATCTACCTTTTGGACTACTACACCATGAAACCAATATAGACTATACACTATATTTTACCGAAATAATAACATGAGGGATTGTGCCCCCTCCGCTGGTTTGTTTTGATTGTGTCGGACAAGCCCTCATAGTGACGATATCAAGGCTTTAGGCAATAGTTTACAAAAGACAAGGTGGCTCTTACGTATGTGTGAACGCGTTAATTCTGAATCTGAAATACTGAAACGTTAGCCTGTTCAATGCATGCATACCAGGCGAGATATGTCCAGGTTTAACTAGCTAATGTTAGAAAGCTAAATATCTTATAGGCTAGATTTAATGTTACAAGCCTGTAAGCGTGTAGCCTGTAATGTTAACGCCTGCCAGCATTTAAGTTATAATGAGCCAAACATATTATTTGCCATTTCAACTGAATAAAGCCTGTAAGGTATAGGCCTTTTATTTGCTTTAGTTGTGTGTGTTAACATTTGTGTGACTTGTTTCGTGTTATTGGTTTACATTAATTATGCTTCGAGATTCACATTTATAACTTAGGGCACCCAAGGTCAGCAGCATCCCTAACAAGAACAGAGGAAGAAGAGTAAACTTTAGTTCTAACTTTCTACATAAAACTGCTATTTATTTATTTTATTTTATTTTAAGTCTAATTCATTATGGGAAGGCCAGCCCAGAAGGGCCACCAGGGAATTGGAAATTTTGTGACCCCTGAAACAAGAATGCAGTCAACAGTGATCACCTTTTTGCAGCTCCTTGAGTCCTTTTCACAGTTATGTATTCCTCTTTCTCTTTGAGGAAATGGCTTAATAAGGTCAAGGTGCTTGCGTGTCAAGACTCCCTTAAACAATTTGCAATCATTTCCATAGCATCAGCGCCACCCACAATAACAAACAAGGTTATAGCGAGCCTTCTGCACTCTGTCCAATGGAAATGGCGATTGTTGCGTTTTCAGGGATGAAAGACATGCAGTGTTAACACCCTTTTTTCTTAAAAGGATGGATACATCATTTCATATTTTAATGTCTTAATGGCTACATTTAAAGAGATACTGCTTGTATACATCTGATTAATTCACCGGGCTAATACGCTGACTGGGCTGAACTTAATGATATGGAGCCAAAGGTGGAATCTAAATGCCATGTTTCCTTGTCAGCTGTCAGCTATCCACTGTCCGGTTCCCCTCAGCACATTGGAGCCCATCCGCATGCATATGTCTGTAATTTGAGCAGAGGTTTGTCTTTGAGAACCTCAACAATCGGCTGTCATTCGGTTGCAAAAGGTTAGGGGGAGAGCTGGGATTTCTTCCCTGATTGCGTTTTATCATGCTAGTCATGCCCGGTTTCCTGATGAATATATTAAAATTATTACTGTGCAAACAGAGTTTCTAATTACTGACCTGCTTGCCATTGTACTGTGCGTTTTTCATGTTTTTTTCCCCCTCCTCCAGTCTCTGCCGCTCTCTCTCTCTCCCTCCCTGCCCCCCCTTCTCCATGCCTTGTTTATTTATCTGCACCAGTGAATACAGAATAGGCAGTGCAATGTCATTTCCATCCACACGAAAATGATTTTGAAAATGCCAATCTGGCCCATTATCCAGAGTAATTACAAGTCTGTATCTTATTTTTTATTTTTATTCGATCATATCTTCAGGAGATTCCTGGCTGTCTGACTATCTTGTGTCAGTGGGCATTACTTACAGAGAAGAAGGATTTTCTTTAAATAGAAGATAATGATCTATGGGGCCCAAGTTTGAACACAGTTACTGAGTAGTGAAGAAAGTAGACTGTATTCTGAGATCCTCACCGATACCACTTAAGCTACATTCTTGATGTTTGCACTTCTCAGAGATAAGCATATGAACTGCAGGTGTGTCTGGTTGTATGCGTCAGAATACCTGGTGGGGATGAGGAACTCGGCAACCTTTTGTCTTGGGCTAAAAAAAAAACCCCGAACCAGTGGAGCAATGATCATATATGTCAGATATGCATTTCATTACCTTTTCAGTCTGTAAAACTGTGTGTGTGTGTGTGTGTGTGTGTGTGTGTGTGTGTGTGTGTGTGTGTGTGTGTGTGTGTGTGTGTGTGTGTCTCTATCAACTGCAAAGTATGAGAAATATGTTCTTTTGTTCCCTCTGCTTTTGTGGCATCCAGCAGGTTTCACTGGTTATATGTTCAAAAATAAAATAAAAAAAACCTCAATAGTTTCCTCACCTCAGATTTGTTTTTTTACTTTTTTTTTACTCTGTTGGCTCTCTAACAGCAGCTAAGTGTAGGTTTGGTGCCAGCATCTCTCTCTCTCTCTCTCTCTCGCTCTCTCTCTCTCTCTCTTGCTCTCTCTCTCTCTCTCTCTCTCCCCCTTTCTCTCTGAGGTTACCTATTGGCCACGGCACTCTGCCCGTGCCACACTGCGCAGAGGGCAAGCCTGTTGTTTACTCTCTGTCTGAGATGCGTCAGAGGGGTTTTGATCAGGGGACTCGATAGGAGCTGCAATTTAAAGAGAGGACACCACGGCTCTGCACAAAAACAATTAAAGGCAAAATGAAAGGCGGCCCCCAAGGGTTAAAAACTGAAAATTAGCAACATGCATGCCGGAATGCATGGCTCTCTCTCCTCCCACCCCCCCTCCCAAAACTTGCCGGGCCCTGGCATTGTTATGTATGATCAGATCTGCCAGTTCTTCCTCTAAGCTCCTTGTCACATTTTGACTTAATGAAGTGCAACTTAGAAGGGAATTGGGTTCATCTCGCCAGTCGCACGTCGCTCCCCTGTTGTAGCAAACAGGAGCGGCATGGGACCGAAGCGCTACAGCGCGAGTCGTTATCATTCCGGTCAGTCTGTTTAACACAAAATTAAACAAAGAACTAATTAGTGCCTCATGAATTAATAACTGCACTGTTGCTGAGTAGAAGTTAGGTTGCTGAGGGGAGATATAAAATAAGTAGGAAGATCAGGTTAGAATTATTATTACTTTTTCTCTCTCTCTCACTCTCTCTCTCGCTCGCTCGCTCGCTCTCTCGCTCTCTCGTTCTCTCTCTCTATCTCTCTCTCTCTGAGTCTCTCCTGTCGCGTAGGCTGTCAAGGTTAGTAAAGTTTGTGAGAAGTTGCTGCAAACTCCTCTTGTTCTGGCTAAGTTTATTTCTCTGGTGGAGCTGTGTGTTGGCCTGCAGTCCCCCACTATGGACACATGAGTTTGTGCTCTTTATTAATCAGGGGCTGAGAAGCCCCTTCTTCAACAGTGGCACCATTTTTCCTCAGCATTTTAATGATAAACAAAAGCACCCAAGACATTGCCAGCCCTGTATGTTTCATGTAGATATTAACTGTATTTCTTCTTCTGTTTGATTTACATTGTTTTCCATGCCTGCTGTTCTAAACATTGCAAATTGTTAGTATTAAGCAGGAGATCATGAGGCTGATATTGCCTGGTTTAGTTGCAAGGACTGCAAAATGCTTTCATTTTTTGTCATGCCTTTGACCCTTTGAAAATCGTATCCAAACGAAAGCCTGCTTACCTCTGTAATTAATTATTCGGAGACACTAAAATCACTTGTGTAGCGGGCATTTTTATTATAAGCTCAGAGAGGCCCTGTTGTTTTAAATGTATCCCGAGACATCACGCACACACACACACACACTAGATGTTTGCTTATGAAGGCATCAAAAGAAAGTGGTCACAGTTGACTTCATTTTACTGCTGGTCGGAAAATGAGCATTGCGCTGGCCTCTGCTAATGCAAGCCTCTCCAAGGTCATATTGGCTAATAAAATCCTCCCCTCAATCAGATTTTAGGATTACTGATTCTAAGTAAATTATCATTGGCAAGCTGTGCTGAAATATTCTCAAAACTGGTTAACCAGACCCTGCACCTGCTCCCTAAGGGCCAGATGTACTAACATGTTAGCACCCGGTTAGGTGTAATGTTGTGAAACATACTGCACGTAGCTAAAACTGCATTCTGCCTGCTGCCGGAGCTCAAAATGACAAGTTACACTTTTCTGACTTTTGCATATGCATTCATTGGAGGGTCGTGGGATAAGTGGGAGTTTTGGGCAAAATTACGGGAGGAAAAGGAGAGACTGATCACCTATTCTTTGTATGAGAAGCCCGTATAAAAACTGCGGGGGACAGGTGAACATTTTACCGCCTTTTAAAGAGGACCTATTATGCTAATTATCAATGTTCATACTTTTATTTTTGGGGTCTACTAGAATAGATTTACATGCCTCAATGTTCAGTGTTCATGTTCCAATGTTCAATGTCCAATGCCCCACCCAATGAACCGAACATGCTCTGATTGGCCAGCTAGGCGCGGAATAAGGATTATGTTATGAGATTGTCTCATCTTATAACAAAGAAAAAGGGCTGGATTCCAACAAGGCATTTCTGGCAGCTAATAAAAGTGAGAATGGGAGAAGCTTCCAGGAATCAGTATTCCGTACACCAGTTTTTCCTCATTCACACCATAATTAAAGCAACCTTTACTTTTGTTTGCCATCGCTTTTTCACTTCATCCACTTCCCTATGTATAGATACTGCTACACTATTGAATTTGTTTGTTATAGCTGGACAAATAGTTTGAGTATATTTATATTTTTTTTTTGAGGGGTGTAGAATAACTGCCCTGTATTATCTCTCTGTTTGATGACATCGTATTAGCATGTATATCTATTTCCTGATCGCTAAACTTTGTATTCCTTTTAATGTCGGATTGGTGGTTCCATGATTCCATTCAATTGCACCAGTGATTGAATGATAACGTTCATATGTGGGTGCCGCATATTACGGTTAGAGGGCTGTAACATGCGTTGATTATGCGATCAGCTGCAGGTTTAGTGCATTCAATGTGAAATGGAAAGGCTCTACTTGCATTTCTGCGGCCAAAATCGTTGTTTACGCTGCACTATCTAACATACGTACATCCTAAGTGTGACACAGGAATATGCCACCTGCCAGTTAACCACTGCTGTGATGTTTAAAGACAAAGCTGTTGTAGTATTCCAATTAAATGAGTATGTATGTGTCAGTGTGCCTCACCAGCTTTCAAAACTGAAGCAAAATGTGTGTATTTGTTCAGACTGAGCTCATGGTGTGTGCTTAATGTAATGCCATCATGCTGTATGTTTTTCTTAAGGTCCCCCGTACTGCAAATTAAATGATTGAGCTTATGTATTTTGAAAGGTGGTTGTATATGCTTGTTTAAGACCAGCAAATTGTATGCTGCACCATATTTCACGTAGTAACGTGATACATGGTTATGTGGTTTTAATTTGATGTTCTGTTTATTCCTTTGCCCCCCCCCCCCCCCCCCCCCCCCCCCCCCCCCCGTCTTGTTTTTTCCAGATGAAGTAAGTCCCTGGATGGAATGGCTTGCTCCTTCAAAGAGAACACGAGGTAGGACAAATATGCCTTATGACTAATTACAGTCCTTGCAATCTGCATTGCTCGCATCCACAACAAAATCAAGTGTCTTCATTAATCCACATGGATCAATGTGTCCAGGGTTGTAAAAAACTGACAAATTACTTATTACTTTCACAACATTTTCTCTTCCAACTGATTAACTCACAGTGAGACACAGTAATTTATTAGAGAAGAGATTCACAGATACCTTATGCTCGTTGCTTAATAAACTGACGTTCCTCGCCGGATGCTGTTCTAGCAGTTTCACCCATTTCTACCTCACCCCCAAACAGTTGCGATGCAGGCAGTTATGATAATTATCTTAAATTGTTGGGTGGGGGGGGGTCTGCATTTATCACAGTCATCATCCCATCCAATCCCATCAGCAGATTTAGTTTTACCTCTAAAACTGGTCATTCTGGTTTTTTTTCTCTCTCTCTCTGAGAATGCCGGCTCTTGCTGTTAATGTGTGAGATACGAGAGGCTTGCATAGCCTTGCTGGCGGGGCTCACCCTGTCATGGAGCCCTCGTCCTGTAAGTCTTTGCCCCCTGGCTCCCAAGTCAACAGAGATCACCCCTCTGAAGGAGAGCGCACATCACACCAGTATTAAAATCACTGCACTGGCTACCTGTTAGTTTTAGAATAGATTTCAAGGTTCTCCTACTAGTCTATAAATCACTCCATAGTCATGCACCTGAATATATAACAGACATGCTCTCAAGGTACACACCCAGTAGATCCCTGAGGTCCTCCGGCACTGAACTTCTAACAGTTCCAAAAGCCAGGACAAAGAGACATGGGGAAGCAGCTTTTAGTTTCTATGTCCCCAACCTTTGGAACACTCTGCCAGAATACCTAAGAATGGCCGAAACGGTTGAAACCTTTAAACATGAACTTAAGACATACCTCTTTGATCTCGCTTATCACTCACTGTAAAATGTATTTAACATTTATTTATTTACTTATTTCTGTCTCTTTTCAAGTATTTGTACCCCCCCCCCCCCAGCAGCTGTCTCTTAGTTTGACGATAACTGTGCTGAGCAGTCCTTTATGGTGCCAGTGCGGTTAGTACGTAATTTCCTGTTCATTTATCTCTGGCAAAATCTGTGTCTTTTTATAAGTGTTTTGTAACTTGTAAAATGTATTTATTTAACATTAATGTAACATTTATTTATTTACTTATCTGTGTCTCTTTACAAGTGTTTGTAACCCCCCCCCCAGCAGCTTAGTTTGACGATGACCGTGCTGAGTAGTCCTTTACGGTGCCAGTGCGGTTAGTACGTTTATTTTATTTTATTCATTTATCTCTTGAAAATCTGTGTGTTTTTTTTTTTACAAGTGTTTGTAAACCCCCCCCTTTTCTTTCCTACTGTGAGGCGCATTGTGTTACTTCCTTGTATGAAATGCGCCGTACAAATAAAGTTTGATTTGATTTGATTTGATTTGAAGGCTAATGCGGCGTGTTGTCTGCTGGACAGATGGAGGGCCGAAACCCCCCAACACACACACAAACACACACACACACACACACACACACACACACACACACACACGCACGCTTACACACACACACACACACACACACATACTCCTGTCTGTCTGACCAGAGGGGTGGTGGCTGGGCCGTGGTATATAGGCTGATGAGTCCCCACCACACCAGCCTGCTCTGTCCTTACGCCTGCTCTCAATCACCCCAGAGAGGGACATGGAGCTGCAGCGTCAGTCAGAGCAAGAGGCCCCATCCTCTGCCCATACAGCAGCTGTGTCTGACGCAGGTCTGGTCCACACGTGGTTGCTGATCTGGGCCTCCGGATCTAGGCCACATCAGGGCCACGTCCGTGGCCAAATCAGTAATGGCGTCAGTGCTGTGCTGTGCTGTGCTGTCTGCATTCGCGTCTAGACGGGAGTCCTGGAGCATGGGATCTCAGCAGGTCTCATGGCTGGAGGTGGGGAAGGAAGGACGGCGGAGCCAGAGTGAGTTATTGAGCCAGCGCTGGGGTTTGCTGTCTGCTCCCCCACTCGGAGGGGTGCTCTAACATTGCAGCAGGGCAGGAAAAGTGGCACTGGTTAGACGGACCCATACTTTGTTGTGTAAATACACAATGTTGTGTGTATGTAAGTAGTTGTTGTTGGGACTTCACCCACTGTGTGGAAATACTGCCAAAGACCCAGGCTATGGTTAGGGCAAGGGTGCATGGCTTAGGCCTAATGAGCAGTTGTAATCAGTAAGTACAGTGTAACAATGGGTAATTGCGATATTTGCACTGTATTTATCTAACTACTCAGAAATTAGCACTTCGTAAAAGTGTTATACCGCGGCTTTCAAACACCAAAAGGGTTGTGAACCTTTCACACGGCCAAGCTTGCTTCATCTTCATTCCTTCATTTCTTTTTCTCTCCCTGTCTCTCCCTGTCTCTGCCTCTCTCTCTCTCTCTCTCTCTCTCTCTCTCTCTCTCTCTCTCACTTTGGCTTTTGGAAAGCGTTGATTAGGGGGCGACTAATGTTTTGTCTGCGTTTAACCAGCATGCTTTAGGAGTCCCAGTTTGCCCTCCGAAGGGAAGGCGAGTGTGCCAACAGAACGCAGCTCCCGCTCCACGACCCACTTCCTCCCCAGCCCCAACCTGAATGGCTGGAGTGTAGTTAGCTTAATTGGGTTTTGATATATTTAATGCGGCTAATCAGAAAGCCCTACTGGCTTTAACGTGGGGCCCGGCGTGCCTCTCCCCTCTTCCACGAAGCTCCCAGAGACCCCGGGTTTGGAGAGCGGGCTCCCAGACTGGATTCCCCTTTCGCAAACAGTGGGAAGAAAATTAAACTGCCAAATTTGTTTTCATTGGTTCAGGGCTTCCTGAGGGAGTCGCAGGCTTTTAATTGTGCTGTGAAGAATTTGGTCGAGTTGTTTTTAAGACAACAACAAAAGGAAAAAAAAACGGGCCAGTGTCTCTTCCACTCCGCTCCCATCCCAACCCCCACTCCCCCCTGCTCCAGCGCAGTGCATTTTTCGAAAAGATCAGGTTGAAATGTTGGGCTGATTTCTCGGAGCTCTAAGTGCAGTTCATGGTCAGATGGCAACTAAATTATGTTTTATTTTTCTTAGAGGGAGACAGTTCCCCAGTGCCATGTTTAAACATCCATCATGTCCCTACAAGGTGCGGGGTGAAAAATAAGGCTTTTTATTTTCTGTTTGGAAAAATTCTCAACATGCCTGAGATGATGCCAGCTACAGATTGGATTCATAAAATGCCACTTTTTGGGGAAGTTGTGCCGAGTTGTCGTCCATACATGGCCTTGGAGTTGATGCACACTCCCGAGCTCGCAAAAACCCTGGCTAATCGGAGACCAGTGCCTGCCGCCCACCTACCCCCTCCTCTCCTCCGACCCCCCACCCACCACCCTTGGCCCAAGCCTCCTCACACCCGTATATCCCCTACTCGTCTTTTTCTCTATATTTTCTTGGCTTTTGAATTTTTCCAGTGTGTCAAAACAAGCAGAGGCTACATGGCGACGGCCGCCCTGTGTAAATATTTATGATGTAACATCTCCATGTGAATAGACTTTCCTCGGAATCCATCCATCATTCCCGCCACATTGTGAAAGCCCTCCTCCCGGTGGCGGCCCAGTCTGTAGGAAGCTCAAACAGGAGCCATACCCCCCCATCTTCTCTCTCTTCTCTCTCTCTCTCGCGCCCAAAGTATTTGTTTTTCTTTTCACCGGGGGCCTCCCGTCCGAGAGAGAGAGGGCATTTCGTGTGGCGTCCCCTCAGCTTCCATTCAGCCTCCACTTCAAAGCCCATTTTGGCCCTTTGTTTCTGTGACGTGGCCGCCGGCTCCCAAAAATGCCGAAACAGAAAAATGTGATGTAGGTCACATTACAGCCGTTGCGCCTGTGAAAACGTGAAATTCCTGCCGTGGGACTAGAGGTCCTTAGTTACCACTCACTCCTCAGCAAAATGCCAGTCAAGTCTGTCTGTCTCCACAAGAACCTTAAATCTCTGAAAAGTATTAAATTAAATACATTACATTAAATCAGCAGTAAGGAGTTTTGGTCTGAAACTAGTGAGCTAACTGCCTAAAAGGCATGCAAAACCTTGCATATACCACAAACATATTGGCAATGTTACCATTATTGGCAATGCTTACATTTTCGCAGTGTGACCATGTCCCATCAAAATAAATTTGAAGATGATACCAAAACAAGTTGCCCTAAGAATCCTCAAAAAGTGGCAAATTGTTGCTTTAAGTTTAACTTCTGATCTCAGTTCTGATTTTCATATATGTACCTGAACATTATGTTGTGCTTATAAAGCTCTCGTTAGAGCAGCCATAGAACACTTGGGAACAATGGCTCATTATTCAGTACTCAGAGCACAGCCACCTCAATCACTCAACAATCACTGTTTTTGCTTAATCACCGACAGGCAATACCGGCCTGAAATTCAGGTAATTATTTGATCAGTGCATTAAAAGTAGTGTCTCATCTGAGAGCGCTATCAAAGCTAAACTGGTCTACACAGTTCAAAACTCCCAGTAGCGACGGAGCAATTAGCAAAGGAGAAACCAATTAGTGTGAGTCTCTTCCCTTAGTATTGTGAGGTCACGGCTCCAGCAAACCTAAACACTGTTGTATCTGAAGATGATAGGTGATAGTGCGTTCAAACATTGTCAGATGATTAAGGTGGGAATGTTAGAGGCACCTATACCATAACCGTGCACAGCAATGGGTGCACGGTAGCGCTCTATTGCCACAACAGTGGCAACTTGTTTAGCGTTCCACCAAAGGTCATGCAGGCACAGAACATGAATGCTGAATATGAGGATTGATCCTCATCTCACTCCTTTCATATGTAATTAGTTCAATTCATGGCTGACACACCAGCTTTAACCTGTTGTGTTGTATGGAGAGGGGACACACGGTTACCCACACTCACTTGTTGCCTGCATGGGCTTCAGGTGCGGTTGAGAAGCTCCTGTGTTCCTCCCTCACCTAGACTCAGAGCGGCTGGGTTGTTTTGTCTTGCCAGGTGGAAAATGAGGGTGTCTCAAAAAAAAAAGCATCTCGATGCTTGGTTGTTTTTCCACGCCATTGTTTTGTATTATGGCACGGATGCTAAAATTATGCCGTAATTATTGCCCACCCTTTCCGAGTGGAGCAAGCTGCTGTGCTTTGAGGAGGTAATATGGATTATCACAACAGTTGCACGGCTCAATACTGCTATCTAACTTTATCCATTCATCTGCAATGATAGGAACCCTTTGTGCTAGGAAAAATAATAATAATAATAAAAATAATAATAACGAAACACAGGCTCCCTCATGACGAGTGGGGATCGTCTTTTTAATTTCGTCCGAGTTCTGCTATTATTAATATTCCGGCTGTGATTACGCTGCCGAAATGAATAACTGAAATATTGGTCCAAAATGCAATGCCATAGAATAGAGGGCTGTGGAGAACATGACTCATAGGCAAATCTTTATCCACACTCTTGTGTCAATACCTCTAGATTTCATAACACTCTATTTACCATCACAGGGATAAACATGTCTCTGTTGGCGCAATTATGACTGTGGTTGTTAGGAAGAGTATGTAGCAATTGCCATTTAAAGTGTTTTATACAGAGTCTGATGTGATGTGTTTTGCTTGAGCGTGCGTGAGTGCGCATGTGTGTGTGTGTCTGGGTGTGTGTTTATGTGTCTGAGAGTGTGTGAGCGTACCAATGTGTGTGTTGCGTTTGGTTTGCTTTGAAGAGAGCACATAGAATAGGTGCGCTTTTTTTTTTCTTCTTTTCTCTCTTATTTTGAGTGCCTCTTTTCTCTTGGCAGATCCATTCAAGCTTTCAATACCTTTTCCCCCCCTCGCTTCCCCTGCCTCTTTTTCCAGCGAGCAGAGGGGTTTTACTTTACTCCTTTGTCATCCTAATTGATTGCATTAACCTTTTGAGTATTGAATTTCCCGTGCATCACGCCGAGCACAATGTGGAATATTATCATAATCCCTCCAAGTAATGGACACAGGGCAATCAACAATGCTTTAGGAAAACTACATCTTTGAAAGATGGAGCGTCATTATTTCCAATCAAAAAGGCTGTGCAGGACCGGCAAGCTTTGAGAAACTTTGACAGTATTTCTGTCTGTCTGTCTGCCTCTCTCTCTCTCTTTTACAAGACAGACATTTGGTACTTTGTACCGGGAAAATGCAGGCCCGCTTGGTTTTATCCTGTGTGTCAGGTTCTTTATTATCCTCTTATCTTGGCTGATAATTATATACCTGTAGCTGTCTGCCACTGTGCTAAACTAGGCCAGTTACAGCCCCAGATACCATTTTGCATCTCTTTTACTTAACTCTTAGTTGCATCACTCTGTGATCATTTCTTTATAACAGCCGAGATAGGGTGACACTAAAGGTGGTATTTTAGAAAGTACTTAAACGTAGGAAGGGATCTAAGATTCTGCTGTTATTACGGTGCATACTTTACACAGTAACCACGGGCAGGTTGGTGTTTTCAGTTCAGCTGGTTTGTAGGTCTTTTCAATTCAATGTCAGTGTTTAATCTCCGGTGTGATATATCAGTTAACAGGTTTCACTTTCCATTGGAGTGTGTTGTTGTCTTAATAGGGTAAGTATTGAGTGTGTGTGTGTTCCTGTGTGCCCCTCTGTGTTGTTTGTGTGTGTGTGGTATGTGTGATGGTGATCTTTTCTTTGATGAAAGGAAATACGGGACCACCACTCCTTTTTAAAATCAATATCAGTGGATTGTAATGAAAATCTTGAGATGAGTGGCATTAAAGGAAATGAATAATTGACATTCCTTATTCTAATGAGGGATCATGTGTACGTGCATGTGTTGGATGTGCGTGTGTGTGTTTGTGTGTGTGTGTGTCTGTGTGTGTGTGTGTGTGTGTGTGTGTGTGTGTGTGTGTGTGTGTGTGTGTGTGTGTGTGGTGTGTGGTGTGTGTGTGTGTGTGTCTTTGTGTGCGTGTGTGTTTGTGTGTCTCTGTGTGTGTCTGTGTGTATGTGTGTGTGTGTGTGTCTGTGTGTACAGTATTTGTTCTCATGTAATGGCCAAAGAGGGCACTCACTGTGAGTTTCTGTCTTACATGTAGTTTGAAGTATTAAGCGTCAGGGGATACTGGCTTTGGAGGCAAGATTAGCCTTCGATTTACTGCAATCTCTGGGCCACGTAACATAATCTCCTTACGCGCCTTACTGGGCCTCCCCTAGTTTTCAGAGGTCTGTGACCGGTTTGACACTTTTTCATAACACCTCTTGGAATACATATGACCATCCTTCTCTCATCATGCTTATAAGTATACAGGTATCATAATAAGAGGGTATGATAAGAAGTGGACAGTTATTAAAACAACCTAATAGTGGATGGAATTGGCTGTGGTAATGATTGACATGGCAATGAGAAGCTATGTTGCATATGCATGCAACGTTTTTAACAGCTGCCTTATATGTTGACACTGTCTGGCTTGTCAGTTTTGTTAATGGTAACTCCAGGCCTAGTGTGTCTTTTTTTTTTGGAGAAGAAGGTTGTAGTGGGTAAAATACTGAATTATTTAATCAAAACATGACTGTATGAAGTCCCACCCCTATCCACCCATACTGCCACCCCTCCGCTAGACCCAACAAAAAAGTATCAGTTCTGGAAAACACCAGGTGAATCCTTTAGATCATAATGGATAAAACCCCTGGCTTTGTTTTCCCTTTTATTGGGATCATAATAAAAAAAACACACTGCTCCTATTTGCACCCAACAAAAGGCCTTGTCTGTGTACTGTGTGTGTCTGAGCGTAGCCACCTGGCTTTTCTGTCAGACTCTTTTGTATTTCAGGATTTATTCAACAAAAAACCCCCTGAAAACTAGAGCGCTGGTGGAGGGAAAATAAAGCGGACACAAAGAAAGAGAGCAAAACAGACTTTTTAGCTTTAAATAGAAGTGTAAACAGCAGCACAGAAAGCAGAACATTAATTGATTGTTCAACAACACACAAGCCTCTGTGTTATCATGTTACCCTGGCAACATGAAATAATTGTCTGGTTGCTTAGATGAATTGAAGCAAAACAGCCTGTAATTCACATGAACCCTGGAAAACATATTCTTTTCAGCTGCGAGAGGAAACAAAATCAATTGACACAGAGAAGCCCCAGCCATCTATAATTACCATGAGCTATGGTACGGCGTCACCCTTTGATGGGTTTACGTTTTGAATACTGTGTGTACAAACACAGTTAGAATGCTCCTTGCCGACAAATAAATACCTCAACTTAGGGCAGGTTCGTGGAAGCATTCCCATCCCCTTCCCCGGTTCTTTTGCACTCCACAGACAAGGTAATAAAATGGAGAAGTTGTGTAGGTCAACTGATAGTTCAAGGTGAGGGAACGTAGGCAGCTGCTCTTGTCTAGTTCAGTCTTCCATCCATCAAGTGTCAGTCAGAGTCCATTAGGTAGAGGCTTAGAGGTTCAAGAGACTGCCTGTATACAAATATGAAGTGGCCTGTGCAAAAATATATGGTATTACTTCAGGTAAGCCTAATCAGCCCTTGCCTTACAGGTGACGTCTGGTAGCGACAGATGGAGGTGTCCTGCTTGAACCAGGTGTCCTCAGGTGTATTGGTATTTTACAGGTATGAGTCACAGGTTCAGGACAGCAGGCTACATTGCTGAAAACAATAATTTCATCCCTACGAAATATGTCAAGTATTTTCCACAGTGTTTTGTGGCAAATAATTTAAGTAACAGAAATGGATGATTGAAAACTCCTCTATCCAGTGGTCATGCATAGTGACCCTTAAAATCTTTAGTTGCAGATTTTTTCCTACCAAATTCTTCTACACAACAAGAATAACCTTTTTTTCAGTCCTCGTCATTGCCAACACTAGTACATTTGCCCTGCTGTGTATGTAGCTATGTAATCAGAGTTGATGTAGTCCCTGGGCAGACATATGTGCACGGAGGTATAGTGGAACGCTGAGAACTTCCTCAAAGGTCCAGGGAGTGAGTACATTAGAGGAACCTAATTCATTACCGGGACTCTGTACCAGATGACAGGCACTTTCCACATTAATATCTATTATCGGCTGATAAATGACATCAAACGGCCAGCCCGGTATTGGTTTCGGTATATTTCACCACACTGTCAAACACGCTGGAGCGGCTACAGCAGCAGTAACATCAGCAGGGCACGGGCCCAGGCTACAGGCCAAAGCTGCCCTGCTGCCGCAGCCTGCACCTTCCAGGGTTTGGGTTTCATCTGTGGGACTTGGAACCGCTAGAGTCTGGAGCCGGGATTTTGGGTGTTTATACAAGCAACACGAGTGTGCATGTGGTGCTTTTGCCCGGCTGCGACCACGGCAGCTGTTGCTGGCAGATAACCCACGATTGCGCTTGTAAAGTTCAAGATTTTGCCAGCAGTAAACATAAAAAATGCCTTGCAAATGCTGGGCACATGGAATTATTTCTGCCTGGGAGTTCTCAAAAGAGAGATGCTTTTAAAAGTGTACATCCTGAAATGATGTCTCTCCTCTCATCTGCCCCCCTCCCTCACTCCCTTACTCCCTTTCTCCTTTCCCTCTGTCCCTCCACCATCCCATCCTCTCTCTCTCTCTCTCTCTCCTGGTGTCCTATTCAAAGACAGATATAGAAACAATCCTTATTGATCTAATCTGGTTACTGCTTGCTATTTTCAACAGTTCCATCGAAAACCTCCCCCCTCCCTCCCCTTCTCTCTCCCTCCCGTCCTCCCAGCTCTACCCCCCATCTGCCTGACCTACATGGCAGTCACATGGTGTGGCTCCCTGGTCAGGCGTTTTATGGAAAATCTGTGGGAGAGATAAAGCCATGGGATTTTAAGTGTCATCCCTGCCCAGGAGGGCCCCTGACACTCAGTAAGGTGCTTTTGTCCCAATGGCGCGCAAGCTGCTCCCACCCTCTGGCTCCTGATTGGATTCGGATCATGCCAATTACAGGAGTGGGGTGGGGTAAGCGGTACAGCAGGAAATGGGCAGTGGTTAAGAGGGAGATGGGTGGGAGCAGGAACATGAACTCCCTCCCTTGGAGGTGTCTTGTCCCAAGTCGTGGCCCAATCTGCGGATTACCCCTCCGAGCAGTGACTGCTCTACTGCTGTCCATGCTAAAGAGAGGGGGGAGAGAGGAGGGGTGGGTTGGGGGGTGGGGGGTGGGGGGGTTAGTCCTGGGCTGTGACCGAGTCCCCTTCACACTGTCGTCTGCCTGTAAATTTTCTGCTGCCCTTGCTATTCAGCCAATTACGCCAAAAGAGCTTTAGTGATTTTTTTCTTTCTCTCTCTCTCTGTCCCTCCTTCTCTCCCTCTCTTTCTCTCCCCCTCCTCATCCGGCGTTATTTATTTATTTCACAGACAAATGCTAAGCGTCTCTGAAGGTTAAAAAAATGCTGAATTTCATAACGCTTATAATGTCAACTTTTTTCCCCTCTCCCCTCATCCTCCGCCAGAGCTGATCAATAGATGTCAACTGTGTGCTTTGTTAAACAAACGCCTGCTCGAGATAAATCAGCCAACAATGCTTTCACTTTTTTAAGACTCACATTTTTTTTGTTCCCGCTGTGTTATTCCGTGTCGCAAGCAATACAAATGCCAGCAAACTAGCAGTGCATTTAATAATAAATAGGGGTGGCGGCATATAGCCCAGTATTATCCTTGACAATGTCAACAAGAGACAGCTAAGGAGGGAGAAGAGAGGAACATGTGGCTTCTGTTTGAGGACAGTCGAGACCACAAAGCACGGAGCAAACGATACTCGTGAGGCACAAAACTTTTTAAATAGATCTTTTCTCGGACTATGACTTAATGCCCGGTGACTGTCGAATGAACCAAGTTGGTGTTAGGTTACGAGCGCGTGCTCACGGACAGGCCCAGGTGTACCGAGAGGCAATAATTGTTTCACAGCGAGAATATTAAAAAGACGAGGGGGGGGGGGGGGGGGGAGAGAAAAAGAAGTCTTCATCAAGACAAATCCCATATGCAGAGGATATATGCGCGTTGAGCATCTTACCTCGATGGACCGGCTGACCCTGAGAGAATAATCCCACCACACACACGCACCCACCACCCCTGCGCACACCCACCCTGCTCTGTCTCTGTCTCTCCCTCTCCAGTCATGTTACGTATCTAATAGGCCCTTTAGAGAGAAAGAGACTCGCTGGCCTGCGGGAGCAAAGTATATAACGACTTAAAAGAGCCGTATTTTTCATTTTGTGATTCTCCCACGTTAACGGGGCCCTTTAGAGAATTTTTAAGGCCTATTTCCTCCTCAGAACAGCTCGCGGTCGTCTGACTTGGCTTTTTTTTTCTGGAGATCTAATGGAGTCGTTAGTGCCACTGTTTTAGAAGGCTGCGTTTATTTTCTTGCCTCTCTGTCTCTCTCCCATTCTCTCTCTCTCTTTCTCTCTCTCTCTCCTCACCCCACTTCTCTCTAAATGAACCCTGCATACTGAGCCACATACAGTACATAACCTGGAGTGTGAAACCTCTGAATAGCTATCAATAGAATGTAGAAGGCAGCCGAGAACTACAAAGCAGTTTGGGAATGCGGAGCGAGAACGGCGGCCACCTTGCCATTCTGGTGCTAAAAAAGTGCCGGAGTGCAGATACATGGTGAATGATTAGACGGGACAGCTCCGTTCCATTTGTCACTTTGTCTGAGGAGTGGCGACCCTCATTAGTAGCTCCAGATACTGTCTCACAAAGGGCTTAAAGAGGGAGGCAGGCTCAGGACGGATAGTCAGTGCCCTGGGGAGCACGGGGGGACAGATAAGGACTATTTGATTGGCATGAGACTTCTCTCAGACACGGGGCAAGAAAGAAAATCCTGTCACACCAGCAGTTATACCAGCCGAAAGCGGTACTGGGGAGAGGAATGACGACGTGCATGGAAATGCGTAGTGGAGGGAAGCGAAGCAAACTGCTTAACGTGAGAAAATGCAGAAAACACTCCAAGCAAGTTGGTTTGAAATCAGGATCCTGAAAGATTCATGCTCCATTTTTTATTCAAGCTTTTTGTTCTTATTTTTTGCTCTCTGGTATATTAGAATGAAAAGAATGAGGTGCAAGCTTAGCATTACAGTGGTGAATCTTTTAACGCGGCCTAGACGTGGGAGACTGTAGCTCGGTAAGCAGGCTGTGGAGAGGAACAACTGAAAGAAAAACAAACCACAATGTACAAAAAAGACAAAGCTGCACGTCTGAACGGTGAAGGTGTGTGTGTGTGCTGGGGTGGGGTGGGATGTTGTATTTTCCACTCACACACCCACACACACACACACATATACAGGTTGCGCTGAGCTATGCGCAGGCTAACCCGTGGCGTGCTGCATACGCCCCAGCGCAGCACTGGGCCCTCCTCGCCGGGGCGCACAACACCATCTGCATTTCGCTGTTAACGCGCATTCACATTCGCAGGAGGATTAGTGGGAAAATCCCCCCGGTTTTTTCAACCAGTTGACAAATATCAGATTTGTCTCTAAAAATTAGCTCCATCCATATCTGCCACCATATGACACACAGAAAAGATTATCTTTAATACCCAGCCAGCTTGAGTGTGGTGGAGGCAGATTAAAGTTTCGGTTTAGTAATATTTGCCGAGCCACTTCAGCTAGGCACTGCACTTCAGCATTGCCGCAGAACCGGCCTGTCTGTACATCTTCCACCCGCCCCTCCCCAACCCCTCATATTCGAAAAAAAGTGTTTTGTCTTGAAACAAGTACAAGCAATATTTCTCCAATTCATCCTCATCCAAAGCAGCATCTTAGGGCCGTGTCTTTAGTATATGGCTTTTAAACAAACAGAAGGGCAGAGTTAAAGAGGCATCGGTGAACACTAGCAGCAGGTGTCCTTTCACAGACTGCTTTGTAGTGGGAGAGGGCCACTGGGCTGTTGTTTTAGCGGCCTATTGGTGCTAGGCAGGGGGGCAGCTGGGAAATGGGCCTAGTGGGTGACCTGGGACCTCACCGCTGTCCCGTTGTCACCAGTGTTTTGTGCAGAGGTGGTGGTGGTAGTGTTTCATGTCAGCTGCGCTCTATTTAGTCATTGTCAGGAACAGTGAAGGAAAGTTCAGGGAAAACGTTTGCATTTTTATAGGTTGCAACATTTGTTTTGCTATCTTGTTAAAAGTGTCCATTATTTTAGCTCATACTCCATTTTGGGCCCTGAGGTGTGTGTGCATGTTAAATATATTTAGCAATAGTTTCCCATCTCGTCCACGAAATGATCAAACAAAATGCACAGACACACATACATAGCTCTTTATCCTGTATCCTCTCCACGCAAAGCCTCGTTAGCCAGACAGGCAGCAAGGCAGGCAGGGTCTCAGGGCGGGGGAGCTGTGAAGCTGCTGCATGTCTTTGCATGACTGCACATGCACAGCTGTCACCATTAGCAGGTACTGATCGAGGGGTGGGGTGGGGGTGGTGGGGCTGGGGGGTGGGGGGGGTTCCATGCACCAGACCAGTGTTCCTTAAGCTTCTGTTAAGTCATTATGTTCCCTATCTCCATTTCATTATCATACTCAGGATCACCGTGTGGAGTGGGGGCAGGCTTTGGCAGGGGAGAGGTAGGGGTGGTCTCTGGGTGTACCTGCACTGGGGTTCGGGTGGGCCAGCTCCCTGACTTCTCCTCCCTCAGGCCCCCAGCAGCCGCACCCAGAGGTTGGGCCTCGTTTTTTTTTCCAACACAGGGGCCTGTAAATGAAATTAAGGTGTCAATTAGTCAATTACAGCATAATAACTCAGAGGGCAGACATTTAGAGAGCGAGCACACCTCGGCTAAGTTCATTTCCTCCAGTCCAGGAGCCCGGGCGTTTTGGCACACGTCAGTCCGCTCTGCCAAGATCCGCTGAATAAGGCCCCGGCCAGTAATTCTATTTACCACTGGGTATCTTTTTTTGATCAACAATTTCCTTTCGTTGGGATTTTTTTTTTTTTTATAGATGCTAGGATGAATCTTTTTTCCTCCCCAATTTGGCTTCGGAGAATTTTATAATTTAGTAATTAAAATCTTTGATAGGCTTTAGAAATTGCTCCTAATTGAGTTTAATGGGAAGATGAATTTCAATTTTATTCGATTACGGGGACCCCTGGCATAGGTATTTATGGAAAAAACTCTACAAAAATATGCTGTGTGGGCTAAGATGGCATAATAAAATTAAGGATAATCGGATTTCTCCGTCATGAATTTCGCTCTAATTTCACTATAATTTTCCATTAGATAGCTGGTTTACAAATATTTGCTCATCTGCGATGGGAGCAGCTATCTGTCTAAAATGATTACGGCCAGTGCCTTCAGAAATGTGGCCCTTTCTCCCATTCCTTTTAAAAAGCAGATTGCGAGGGACCAAAATTAGGGAGATTGCATTAGGACTGTCTGCATCCGGGGAGAGATACTGGAACATAATGATAAGAGGCAGGGGATGAAAGCACTGTCAAGAAAAATGTTTGGACTGTATGTAATATTTTTTAAGTGAATATGAAGTTCAGACATCATGCTCGGGAAAGCAGCTTGCAAACTACGCATGTATGTGCACGCATGTGTGATTGGGACAGCCAGATTGTTATCTGTTATGCTGGATTTTAGTTCAAATGTAAAAAAAAATTGGTGTATGCTTAAATATATACTAAATATATTTGAATATACTGTGGACACGATTCAGGATTTCTTATCTGAAGCAGGTTAGTGCAGACTGTCATCGGATCTGAGGTCTGTGTTGGGTCAGGCGTGCAGACGCTACTGTTGAACAAGTATTTAAGCTTAATATTCAACACCTTCACTGCGGGAAAATAAATATATAATGCTATCTAAACAGACGTGAGGGGGAATAATATCCAACATCACAGACCCGCCAGAACAATGCAAGGGCAAACGCTCTTTTCAAGGCTCCAGCACCAGCCTTAAGCTCTGTCACTTTTAATTTCCTGTCAATTTCACCGACAGATTTGAGGAAATACGTAAAAAAAAACCCGGCCACCATATTTTCTTTCCTTTTCCCAGTGGTCTTCACTAGTTAGTAGAAGTCAAGATGCTCTCTTTTTGTGAAGTACCCCCGACACGCACACACACACACACACACCCCACATGTCAACCCCCCTTCTCTTGCTCCACCTCTCACCGTCCCACTTCTCTGCCCCTGTGCCCGCGACAGCCTGAGGGGTTCAAACACAACCCCCTCACACACACACACACACACACACACACACACACACACACACACACACACACACACACACACACAAAAAGTCCTCTCTCTCGCCAAAGGTCAGAATTCTCTCTCCGCATGTCTCCAGGCTCCATGCACAAAAGCAGCTGAATTCACATCTTTCAAGCAGCCAGTGAGCCTTTGTCCCAGCCGGGCCGGGGGCTCTCGGAGTGGGCCCTGGCCATCAGACCAGCCCCTCCTGGAGTGCACGGTCAGGGGCAGCCCAGCGTCTGGCCCACGGTCCCCTTTGACTGATGTGGTCCTGCCATGTTAACCCACACCAACCTACCCCCCCCCCCCCCCTCCTCTCCCCGCACACCCCCACCACCATGCCCAAGCCCCTCCTCTCACCACTCACTCTCGCGCTCCTGAGCGTACCATTGTAACAGGCCACATCAAACAGCATGAAAGTGCTCCTGTAAAAGAATACGTAGGATGACATGTTTTCTTTTTTTTGTGTGTTTTTTTATTTTTTATTGTGACATTAGATGAAGGAATATTACAGGAACCTTCACTGTTGCTGTCCAGGACTACCCAAATAGTGTGTGTTGTGTGTTGTGTCATTACACAACACTAACCTGAGTTACTGTCAGGTTGAAGCACTGATCCTTTAGTGATTTCCATTAGACGCAAGAACTGTACTATTCCAGCTTATTGTCTGTACCGTGGCTCAGTGTATGAAATGAAAGAGCAATTGCAGTGTGTCACAAGTACAACAGCAGGTCGATTAATACCATTGTTTGTCCTGTAAGTCTGATGTGGAGTGGAGTTTGAGTCTGCTCATTGTTTGAATCTTTGGTGTTGTCCTTATCTCTCCACCTAACAACGGTTGTCATAAATCTTCTCCTTCACAAAAAATGAATCTACAGTTCCGTGTCGCTAGACTTCCTTAACAACGAGTGCACATGCATAATGCCTCTAAAATATAGACCTGCAAGATCATTAACCTGAAAGTGGAAGCTTTTGAAAACGACAGCGTCATCATCGTACAGCGCACATATGCGGTTTGATCCTGTTCTTGCGATGAGAAGAATCATCGCTATGTCAGTCATGTTTTCCTTTTTTTGTGTGTGTCTTTCGTGGCAAGGGCAGGTCGGAGGACTTGTGATGTGATGTGAACATGTGCCCCTAGAGGTGCTCAGTGAAAAAGGCGGGCAGGGCTCCCATTGTTTAATCGTGACTCATACCCATAATTACTAAATCAACCAAAAACCTGTTTTATCTATACAGGTTATCGCTGTTAGCAAACAGGAACTGTGGCCTGAGTCATTTCTCAGAAATACAAACCAGGACCCAAAAATCTGTTTCCCCTTTTCACAAGCAACTTTTGTGTGTGTGTATGGTGTGTGTGTGTGTGTGTGTGTGTGTGTGTGTGTGTGTGTGTGTGTGTGTGTGTGTGTGTGTGTGTGTGTGTGTGTGTGTGTGTGTGTGTGTGTGTGTGTGTATGTATATGTGTGTGTGTGTTGTGTTGTGTTGTGTTTGAACTGCACTTAATTCCCACAAAAAGAAGTTCAGTTGCAGTGTCAACACGGAGGGAGAGGATCCTCACTTTGTTCTGTTGTTATTTCATCTGTTCCGTGACAAGGGGAGTTTCTGGGATTTGAGGCAGAGTTTTAAAACCCGTGTAATTCTTTAATCAGGTGTGTGGGGAGCAGGAGAAAAAATATGTGAAGGTGGAGTATGCTAATACAATAAATATGTTGAAAATATCCACAGGCACTTTGCATGGTACTGCGGAAGAAACTGCCAGGCAAATAAGGGCTTTGTCTTATAAAGTATTCATTGTCACCTGGTAACGGCCGTCGTTTATCATTTCACCTGAAATTACAATGAAAACTGATACCTTATCAGAGGGACGGAGAGAGAGAGACAGAAGTGGGGGGGTGGACTGAATGAGGGAAAGCAGTAGAAGAGCTCGGGGGATGGGGTGTAAGACTTTTGTAATTTACAGCCAACTGTTCCCATATAAGGTTACCTACTTTCGCACTGCTCAATATTTATGACTCAATATGGAAAATTAGCACGCTGCTTAGGCTTTCCAAATGCAATTCTTCGATGTGGATTTCTTTTTCTTCGGTTTATCTAGAAGTTGTATTCGTGTGAAAAATGAAAAAGCTTCTCTTTAGTGAATTCTGCGACAAACATTTCAAGAATATTACATTTTTCATTTGAATTTAGATTTTTTTTTATGTGGCAGTCAGAATCACCTCTGAAAAAGAAGGATCATAAAATTGTCCACTGTATCAAGAAATTCTATTCACATTCTAAATACTATTTTATTTCCTTAATACTTAAAAGGGAACTATACGACATCCAAAAAGACATCATATTTATTTTAGCCTTTTCATACATATTCAGAAACAAAAAATATAATTTGTAAAAAAAAGAAAAAATTATAATAATAATAATAATAATAATAAATACCGTGTTTATCTTTTTTCTGTTTCTGGAAAGCTTTGGGCTTTTTAAATTTTTTTTGCTCCCTCCCTGCTCATTCTGATGGAGCAGAGGAAGGCTCCTCCCCAAGAGAGTTGAAAGGCTAGTCGACCACAGAGATGGAAAGGCCAGCCCACCGAGGGGAGGAAAAAAAAGTCTGCTCCTGCTCCTGCTCCACCGTAATTTCCTATCTGCCTATTCAGACATCACCAACAGCTCGGTGCGCGCGTGTGTGTGTGTATACGAGAGCGAACCAGAGGGAGACAGAGAGAGAGAGAGGGAGACAGAGAGAGAGAAAGGGAGAGAGAGAGATCAAGCAAGGGGGAGGCTCTCTATTCTTTCACCTACCCCCCATCAAACCACAAGAGGGAGGGGCCAAGCCCAGGCTGCCAATCAAATCCGCTCGTGGCAGCCGGCATTATCTCTGCTACAAACTATTGACAGATTACATGTCAAGGAGTTTAGTACATGATTGAAGGAAGGTTTTATTATTTTTTTTAAAGTGTGTATGTGTAGTCATTTTACCTTTGGTTTCTCCCGAACCTGCTTACTTCTGATGATTTTCAAAGAGAGTCGAGAAATATTATGAAAGTTACATGCCTGAGAGGATTTAACTTCGACTTCCCTGAATATGGTGAGTACTGTACTTTTCTCTCTCTCTCTCTCTTTCTCTCTGTCTCTTTCTCTCTCTCGTGTCTTGTGTAATTTGACACTGACATGTTTTAATAGGTTTAGGATAAAAGTGTATTTCAAACTGTCAACAAACCTGCTCGGATGGGGAAGTTCTTCTCTTTGTGTGCGTGTGTGTGTGTGTGTGTGTGTGTGTGTGTGTGTGTGTGTGTGAGTGTGTGGGACTGAGCTGCACCTATATTTTCTAACTCGAATGACAGTGCCCAGAGGCTCATTGCCGTATAAAACACGATCGCTCACTTCTTTAGCACGCTCCTCTTATCACACTTCTTGGTGTTGCCGCTGCTAAACGCACAGTAGAGAAGTTCACCAGACTAGTTTCATTTTCCCTGTGATGAGACACAGTTTATTTCAGTGCTCTGAGTCGAGCTACTGTTGATCTCACACCTTTTTTTTTCTCTTTCCACCCTAAGACCTCATTCATAATTGTCCTCCCCGGGTTTATTTTTCGATTTTGTTACTGACATCAGGGTTATGGAGAGGGGGGGTAAGGGGGGGGGGGGGGTAAAGGGGGCAGGATTGGGACTCTCTTTGCATTACTTATTAAGACCATAGATATCCTGTTTACGCACATAGGTATGTGAAATGTCATTCGAGTGCTTACCGTGGCCTAAGGGTTTGTTGCCAAGGGGACAAAGCAAACAAACTGTTGTGGCAGCTTTGTTTTGACACATGTAAGGGCAAACAGTACAAGTGATATCCATTTCTGTTCCCTCTTGTTCCTTGAAATCTTAAGATAAATTGTTGTTATTGTAGGAGATGGTGGTGTCAGTATTTCTTCAGTTGTGTACCTCATTGAGAGTGTAAAAAGTGTAAATATATTTCCTCTTTTGGCCTTCAGTCATTTTTTTCTTGCAGTTTTGACAAACACTGTTTAATGAGGGCTAAACTCCCATGAATTCTCATAGCACAATCAGTAACTTTCGCATTGTCTTACCTATCCCATGACAGGAGAAAACTTTGCTTGCAATTATTAATATACAAATCAAATATAGTGTATTTGGATTTTTCTTTTTTATTACCGCTGTATGTTCATGTGGGTGAGTTTTGCAGATAGAGGGCAGGAGTGTGTGTGTGTGTGTGTGTCGGTGCGTGTGTGCGTATGTGTGTGTTTATGCATCACGTATGAATAATTTGATTGCACCGTTCCCTTTGCCTACCCAAACGTGTCCTCTCGTCATGAGACATCTGTGTTATCCATTTACTCTCGAAATGTGTTTGTCCTAAAAATATAACAAAGTGTGCGTGTGAAGTCCAGGAAATGACAAATGTAATAAGTTACATTGTTCATTTGATTTCACGTTTTTGGAAGTCGCAGCTGTAACTGTCACATATCCCTCTTCACTCCGTCCATAATGCTGAAATTAAATATGTTATGTTGTACAATTCTGGACAACATGAGACAATTGGTGGGGTTTTTAAAGAGAGCAGAAAGTGAGGGAGGATTCTGTGGTGAATTTTAATTACAGTGTTTTATCCACTGCGGCTTCCTCAATATCAATGCAACCCTGGAGTATTTGTTTGCTTGATACTTAACAAAACTGCAGTCTTTATCCTAACATGTTTATTTCAACACTGCTTCAACTAAGTGTAAAAATGTTTGAATTAAACATTGAAATAAACATTTTAGAGTGCTTTTTAAAGGGTCTTGCTGTTGATCTTGCCCTAGTAATGTGAACAAGTAGAATTACAGGATCAACTTGTAGAATGTTTTTGATCATAAACCCGTGTTGAGGAAGGAGCCTGAACTGAACTACCGTCTGTGTCTGTAGCTCAGAAATATTACATTGAAAGGACAGTGAATAGGTACAGACACACCCTGTATTTTTCATTTTTTTCGAGTCTTTCCATTAGTGCAGAGCCTCCTGTCCAGTTGAGTGGAGTTATTTTATGAGTCATTATAGCGAGTGATTGCTTTCTTCTTCGGAGAGCCAGTTCTTTTAGCCTCAGACCACCTTGAGGACCTTTACCACTCCACCCCCCTCCCCCCATTCTCCCTTGCCCCCACTCCCTCCCAAAAAAGAAGGGAAAAAATTGGGATGAAATGGGGAGGGGAAAAACAAGCCAAAGTCTGTAGCTCCCCAATAACCTTTATCACAATTTAGCAACAACCGAATCAATTTGATGTCTTAAGCAATAAAAAATGCTGTTGCTGTCCTTATTCTCCCTCTCCTCCAATGACAGTAAATTTACATTTTTTAATTAAACTAGCTGGAATTTTTATGAGGGGGCTGGGCTATGCTAATGGGAATGTTGTGTACTGCAGATTAACGGCGTTTTGAAATAAATTTAGCATGGAGACTTTATAAGACAGAGAAGAGGGGAAAAGAAAAAAAAACACAAGACATAGTCTTTAACCCCTTTTATGCCAATTTCTCCTAAGGGACTCCTCCAAGCTGAATCGCCCTGTCAGGAAAGAGTGGCTCTTAGTGATGAGGTGATTAGGATTGCCATATCAACTGAGGCAAAGCATTTCTATTCTTATCAATTATTTATACCATGTTTCAATGCCATAGGATAAAAGCTAGGATGAGTTTATATTGTAACATCCATTGGAACATTGTTTTTCCTAATAGTACAAAGAACGACAGCTTGCTCGTAATTACTGTTGTTTTGTATTTTAATTGAAGAAATACATGTATGTATCATTTGCAAAAAAAAAAAAGTAAGAGTCAAGCCTGATCGTTTTGACAGTGATTTGACTGTAGCAGATGATTTTAAATTTCCAAAAAGATAATTCATATTGATGAAATATTAAATCAAAAAAGATAACTCTCTTGGAAAATGTGTAGAGGTTTATGGTAATGTGGAGTATTTTGTCGTATCACAGTCAGGCTTTGAAAAGGAGTATGATTGATATTGTGCCAGGCTGTGTGTGTGTTATTTCTTGCTTAAGGAGAACAGCATGTTGGATGTGTGTGTGTGTGTGTGTGTGTGTGTGTGTGTGTGTGTGTGTGTGTGTGTGTGTGTGTGTGTGTGTGTGTGTGTGTGTGTGTGTGCGCGTGTGTATGTGTGCATAAGAGGGAGAAAGACACAGAGAGAGAGAGAGAGAGAGAGGAGGGATGGAGCCAGTGAGCAGGAGAGAGGGCCTCGATGAGACTGCGCAACATCATAATTAACTTAGCGTCCTAATACCCACATTCTCACCAACTGCCTTTTTACAAGCAGACTGGCCCAGGCAGAATTAATGGATTAAAGAAAATAACTAGAGAAGAGTTTGTGGTGCCGCGTATGTGGATGTTCATTTGTGCATATTTACACTCACACACTCGTGCGCTTGACCACGCATGTGTGCATATGCGCGAGGATGACTTGTCAGTGTGTAAGTGTGTTTGCGTTGTGTGGATGTTCACACCGATAACTCCCAGTACCAGGTGTAGCCCCAGTGGCTGCCTTGCTTGAAGGGAAGGTGGTATGGACAGAGGGCAGGGCGAGCAGCCCCTCCACCCCCCTCTCTCTCCACTCCTGTGCACTCATGCAGGCACAAGACCCTAATTAAAAGCGCCAAGCTTTCCGTCACCAATACAGAGTAATTGCCTAATTAATACACTGAAAGGAAGTACACCGGAATAATAAACAGGTTGCACCTTTAGGACCTCGGCTCTTTTATCACTCACATTTGTAAGTCAGCGTTAAGTAGTTGCACCCCCTTCCACACCCCCAAAAATGTATAGTCATTATTTAGAAGAAAAAAAATTAGGAATTGATTTACATTTGAATTTCAGCCACAGTGTTCTCTCAGATTGTAAAATTACTCTTTTTTAAACTTTTGCAGCACAATACTTTTCTTTTTAAATCTACTGCTGCTATGGTTTCTGTTGTTGTTGTTGTGTGTGTGCGTGTGTGTGTGTGTGTGTGTGTGTGTGTGTGTGTGTGTGTGTGTGTGTGTGTGTGTGTGTGTTTGTAGCGTTCTCAGATGTAGCTGGTTCTACGTCCAGCTGAGTCAAAGCTCTCAGAATGATTGTCATTGTAAATTCCCTGACTGAGGGGAACCACTGCCTCTGTGCCTGATCACTGACATAGCAAGTACAGGAGACACATGTCTCTTTCAGAGAAAGGGGTACCTGCTCGAACAGTGACTCAATTCAATACATTATACGCTTGGGAGAAAGAAAGAAAGAAAATTAAAAAAACGAATGCCATACATTTTATGTGCACCTGGAGCTGTTCTTGTTAACTTTTGTATCTTAACTTTATCAACCCCTACCTAATAAGATGCAGTGCACGGGCAAAAGAGACCTTAAGCATCCTTCCTCTGCTGTCTTCAGAGCAGCTGAGATGCTCACACGCTTGCGTATGAAGACGTCGATCCCTGTACACAAAGCCGCAACAGAACGGCTCTATTTCACTTTTATGACGGCGCACATGAAATTAGAATTTCATGCAAAGCGGGAGAGAGAAATAATCTCTGCCGTTGCGATATCCCACAATAAAGAAGGGAAGAAGGGGCAAATGTGAAGATGCAATTAGCACAATGCAAACGCCTCGAGTCCGTTTGCCGGGGAGAAAAGGCGAGAGAGCGCGCTGGATGGCCCAGAGTGAAATTTGCATGCTCCGCTTATCGACGCACACTTATTAGTCCGTCTGAAAGGAAGATTAAGCCGGTACAAAATGTGGCGACTAATCCTTTTAAATGTGGCAGGAGTCTTTAAGGTGTGAAGCACCCCTGTGTACAGGTCCCGGGCTGGGTGGATCAGGGCCTCGACAGGGTGCAGACACCACCCACCCACCCACCTGCCCGCCTCACCCCACCCTCCAGCCGCTGTGGTCGGAGGGGACTGAGGAAGAGGGTTTAGTGTTGTGGATAGTGGTTGGAAACAGAAGTTCAATTCCAAGATGAGAGGAAATGTGGAGTTCCCTGTCCTGCGGTTCATCGCATAGCTTGGCAGAGCTTCAGGTTAAGAAAAATGGAACCTTTTCAGCTGAAACTCTGATTTGCTGATAAGGAGTTTTGAATGTGTTTTTTTTGTCGTAAGCGCTCGTATTTATAGTTTTCAACTTTTGTTTGTTGGTTTGGAGGGGATTTTATTTTGTATTTTGGTTCACAGTTCCCGTCAGACAATTGATTTTGATGAGAACATGCTCTCAGTTTCTGCATCACTGAACTTTATTTTTTTTTTTGATGGGAAGTCACCGCTCGCCTCTTGTCCTCTCCACCCCTCCCACCCACGCCCCTTCTCTATTTTTCTTTGGATAAGAAAAATAAATAAACATGTTCTTCTGTCTGCCCTGTCACCTTCACTCTGAAAGCATGTTTGCACTGCGGAGCTACCGCTCCGATCTCCTGTCCTCTCCAGTAATTGACTGCAAACAGGGCTGAGAACGTTTCTGAAAACCTCCCCTCTACTGCCTCTCCCATTCCGTCAGTGTGTGTGTGTGTGTGTGAGAGAGAGAGAGGGAGCGAGAGAGAGGGATGGAGGGATGGAGGGAGGGAGGGAGAGAGAGATTGTCAGACGTGTGTGTGTGTGTGAGAGAGAGAGTGTGTGTTTTCGTGTGACATTCTATTCACTTGGGTCAGTAGCATGCAGCTCCAGCAATAATTACCGTCTGTACATGATGAATATGAGAGCCAGCTGTTCCATTCTGTCACTGGAATCAGACTGGGGAGTGTGTGTGTGTATGTGTGTGTGTTGGGGGGCGGGGGGGGGGGGGGGGGGTTGGGCCGGGGTGCTCATGAGTTTGCTGTTTGACTGAATTTTTTTTTAACTCGGTAACTTGATAGGATTACATGGTTCTAGGGCCTACACCTGTTAAGAGGCTGTTAACAGAACAGTTGGCAGTCTCATGGCTGGAGCTTAGAGTTTTTTTTGCTCTTCTCTATCCCTCTCTCCCTCTCTGTCACTCTCCTTCTTTGTAGATCTTTCTCCTGAATGTCAGGGATTTGGTGCTCCTGGTTTGTCAGCGTTAGCCTCTTTGAAGAGTGAGGTGAGGGCATGCTGTCACAGAGGCCTGCTGTATGTTAACTGCCTGCTGGCTCCCACAGTCAACTCCACCGCCCACCCCCCACCCCCCAACCCCCGGCCCCCACCCCCTTTTACTGAAACAAGCAGAGGAAACATTCGCATGTGGTTTTGGTAGTGTTTGGGGTGGACAGGTGTTGCTGCTGGCTTGAATCACTTCAGGGAAAAAAACTGCAGTGATAAGAGAGGGTAAAAAAGCTCTGGGGTAAAGTTTGAATCCTGCCCGGTTAGCCCCGTTTTTTTTTTGTCCTGGGACGGAGCTCTTTCTGGGTGCCCGACGGGGGTTTCTTGTGAAATGAGGTAAACAGTATGTCAGCGATCTGGCAAACGAGTCACCTGACACCGGGCCCATGTGCTATTATTTGTACAATTTTATGTACATCTATTCATACGCTGTGGGTAATAAATGAGCAGCCAGGCGGGGCTGTGGAGGTTAGCTCTCATGAAACACTGTCCTGACATGATTTAAGCCTTTTTCCACTGCCCTGCAACACAACGTGAGAAATGCCATATTTTGGCACAATCACAGCTTCTCAGATGGCTTGGAAGCCAATGCCGTAACTCTGAGTGAACGTATAGTTTTTTTATTGTGCTTCAAACAAACAAAAGAGATGATACTATTTCCTTTTGTTTGTTTGCGGGTATAGAACTGCGTAAAAATGCAGAAGAATTCCTGAGCAAGAAGTGTGTTTATGGCTTGTTTATTTTTTCCTGCTCCTCTGGTGTCTGCCGCTACCGTATTTGGCTTGTGGCTCGAGCTCAGTCACTTTCTGTGTTCTCTCACACCTGTCCTTCTATTGTGCTGGAATGTTCTATATTTGGATGTAAGTTGTGCCACACTGGCTGGTTTGGGACGCCGTTGTTTCTGGCAGCTCAGAGGGAGGAAGAAGTGTAAACTGACAAGTTGAGAGAAGCCGAACCACCCAACCCCCCCCCCCCCCCCCAAACAGCCCCTCAACCCCCCCCCCCCCCCCCCCACACACACACACACACACACACTTCATAGCCTTTCCCTCCACCCCCAAGAAAGGATTCAATTAACTTGATTTCTGTTTTGCCTTTGTGATGAAAGTCTGGGCAACGCTGGATATTTCACAGAGAGCCAGGATGTAACAGTGGAATATTAAGCCATGTGAAATTACGTAACTTATTTCCATATACTGCCGATTTCTGACGCGGAACGTTCCAGTAATCTTATCTTCTGGAGGTGGAGGCAGAGGGGAGGATTAGGAATGAAACACTAATAATCATAATTTAGCGACTTTGATTATACCGATAAGTTATCTGGAAATCGGAATTCCACCGATAAAAAAGAACAGTTTATTCCCAAGGAGGTGTGGGGGATGGGGAGAGGAGAGGAGGAAGAACAAGGGCGAAAAATAAACAGTGTGATTTTGATTGGACTGAAAGTGTCATGTCCATGAGCAAGCCACCTGATCTTTTCCTTCAGAGTAAAATAAGCAGTCCCAGTCCTAATTGTTTGTAAAATATTGGAAGGGCCTTTCTGGGCCCTGCTGTTCCCTCTCCCCTCTCCCCTCTCCCCTCTCCCCTCCCCTGATTCATTTCACCGCCTGTCCTTGGCTGCTGGAAAATGGCGTTAATTTTTTTATTACCTGTTTGACTCTCCAGCCTTATTACTGTAGCCCCTTAATGTTCTCCGTAACCGTGGAAACCAGATGAATAAATGTCCGCAAAAGAAAATGAGATGATTAAACAGGTCACCCTTGCAAAACAAATTCGCATGGTCGGGCGCAATTTGTGTACCAAGCGCCTGTCTTAACAGTTTGCTAACAAGGGGATTGTTTGCCAGGGTAACCAAAAGGGAGAAACTGGACAATAAAGACAAGCAAAGAGAGAGGTGAAAAATCTCCCCTCCTCTTGTTCAGACCGAGATTATGTGGGAAGAAAAAGAATGCGATGGCAAAGACAGGCATGTTTATCACGACCGAAAAAACAAACATCAAATGAAAGCTCCTCGACCCATACCCGTCCTCAGGAGCTCAAATAATTTGCTTTACATTGATCCAACGCTTGCATATTATCTTGTCATTTATTATGAATGTTTTCCATCCGCACTGGTTATCTCATCCGGTGTGTGCCCCCCCCTTGCCATTTCAACGCTGCACGATATGTTACATCCCATTTTTGCCTGCCCCTTTTCTCTTTTATGCTCAGCTGCGTCTGTAACATCAGCTTGCATATGAAAAAATAAATCATGGATATACTCCTTTAAAGCCCATGAACAATAACCTCAGTGCTCAGCTCTCAGTAGCATGCAAACGAGTGTCTCAGATTAAAGGGATGGGGTGGGGGGGTGTGTGTGGGGGGGTTGTGTGGCTGTTGTCCGCATCTAAAGGAGGTTTGATTGGTGGTCAGGAAGAGGGCATATAGAATTTCGTTCATTTATCAATGTGGCAACTGTAGCCTGCCTGCTAATTGTCCTTGTGACCATCTGCATCTCTGGGACATCTTTTCCTCCTGCATCGGTATTGCAGCCGTCGCAATCATTTGGGTTTAGTTTTACACACTTTCCCTTTTTAAACACACACCCCATTACACACACACACACACACACACACACACACACACGCACACACACACACATACACACAGACACACACAGCCTTTGTAGCTCCGATGTTCCTCTTTTTCCTAGACTGAGGGCCTGTGTGGACTGTTGATGTGTGAATGTTGATGCGAAATAAAATGGTGGCCAATCCTGTTTGGCTAAATAAGAGAGCAAAGGCTGAGCAGATTTAGACTTGTAAAGAGAGGGAGAACTCGGAGCGAGGAATTAAAGCCGTGTCTTCATTGCCATCGTGACCACAAATCACAAATGGCGGCGATGCAGTGGTGATGTTGTTTATGGAAGCACAGCACTCAAGGGTGTTGGCTGTTTACATGGAGTTACCACTTTCATTCTGAGAGAGAGAACAACAACCTCAACCCTGCTGTCATCTTCTTTTTGTCTGTCTTCCAATGCTTACTGTACATTTTCTCAAGGATTGAAAAAAAAAAAAAAAAAAAAACAAGAAGTAGAATCCAATACTTCCCGAGGTCATTTATGGTACAGGCTGTAGAATGGAGTGCAAAAGGGATTTGGAGTGCCTCGTTCTACCTCCACCCACAACCCACCCCCCACCCCATCCCAACTCCAACCACTCTCCACCCCTTCCATCGCTGGGGTGTCTATGGCCCTAAACTGAAAAGCACTTGTGCATTATTGATGTTTTAATTTGTGCAAATGCCTGAGTCTTTGTTAAGTGATTATAGTGCAGTTGGAGATAACAGGGAGGTACTTTGCCCCAGACACAGGAGCTGCTGCCCACCCCGGCGTTGGGCCACCTGAGGAGAGGGCAGCCGAGCCGCCGTTTACCCTAGAGCAACTTTGGCACACTTCTCGCGAAAGACTGGAAAATGTCAACGTGTCAAAGATAACGAAGAGTGGGAAAAAAAAAAAGGAGTTGATCTTTTGTCCTTTTTTTCAGATACACCTCTCCCATTTATGGGGTTGTTTTATGGGTCTTTTACATCCCTTATCGAAAATTATTTGATGTAAATATAATAGAAGTGCCCTGAAAAGCCCTATAAGCAAATAATCTGCGTGGCACGCCAGGGCGCTGACCTTGGGAAAGAATGCAAAGTTATAATACCTCCTGCTAGAAAAACAAACCCATAAAATAATGACACGGAAAGCGAGCTGGTTTAGGTAAATATGAAACAAGGACAGTGTTTTTTATGCCTTGATTAACAGGAACAAGGCACCATAAACTTTTCCATGACGTCTCTTTTTGTCTTTTTAGTCATTGAATTTGACAGCCCAACCCTATCACTCTGCACAACAACAGAGAAAAAAACAAATCAGTCATTTGAGTGAATCAACAAGAATTCACTAGGTGGTTGCAGCCGTCAACGGTGGCCCAAGGGAAAACATATTGCCGAGCTGCAGGCAGCTTTCCTAATCTGAGAATTATCAAGTCATCAATAATGGCAATCGCTGGATGTTCACTTTGGCATGGGCTTTTTTTTAAGTCCATGCGTAAGCTTAAGGTCATGTAAGGTGTGTGTGTGTGTGTGTGTGTGTGTGTGTGTGTGTGTGCCCGTGCGTCATGGCAGTTCCATTCTCCCAGTCTTTTTCAAAGCAACCTGAACAGAATGGTATCTCTGCATGCAGCTGTGATAACTGTTAGTCTCTCTCTCTCTCTCTCTCTCTCTCTCTCTCTCTCTCTCCCTCTGTCTCTCAATGTATTCCTTACAATGTATTCCTTTTTTTTACTCCTTCACCTTCACCTGCTGAAAGAGCCAAAAATCTGGCCCTCTGTTCACACTGTTAAGTTTCAGTCTTACTACGCTGTGTGTCTGTGCAGTTTTGTTTTCTAGTGACGTTAAACCTCACTCTTCACGGGCCACCCCCGGTGGAACAGCACAGTCACACACACACACACACACACACACACACACACACACATACATGAGCTGCCAGCTGAACTGTGCCGCTGCCTCTGTGCTAAGCTGTTTTCTTACACACACCAGCTCTAACACAAGAACACAGGCAGAAAGAAAAAGCACCCGACACTTTGATGATCTGATGTCAGGGAGAGACTCGAAAAATTCCTGCTTCATTGTGTGCAGGGGACCGCAAGACAGAGAATAAAAAAAGGCAAAGAAAGAAAAGATGTTGGCTCAGAAATGTAGAATTTCAATTAGCTGTGTAATCTGAACCTGCCTGCTTTGATAGGGACATTTTTCTCAATAAGAATACAGCAGCACTTGTAAAACATTAATTAAGTGGAAATGTTTTTATTCTTTCTGTCTCTTTCTGTTCTTTGATGGCACAAGTAAAGTGCTTTTGTGTGAGCCCCCTCAAGAGCTAGGGGGACTTTTACCTCATAAGGAATGCCTGTCAGCCAATGAGAACTCCCTTTGATTAGAGCAACGAGGTATAAAAAAAAACCTCAAGCGCGTGTATCATATGTGAATGCAGCCCCCCCCTTCCCTTCAGACCCTTGTAGAAGTAAAGAAGGATATCTACAGCATGTGAAACCCGAGCCAGCCGGAGGAAAACGAGCCTCTGTTTTAACGAGTTTCTACGTGACAGATGACATTTAGGCTGTCTATTGGATCACATTGCTGACATTATCTCTCATTTCACCAAACCCGGCGTTATTAATAATTGATGAAAATGTTGTGATAGCGCGGACAGTGGGAGTGGAGGGAGAGAGAGAGAGGGGTGGGTGGGTGGGTGGGTGAATTGGGGGCGCGGAGTGGAGGGGAGGCAGGGTGGGGGGGGGGGGGGGGGGGGGGGGGGGGGGAGGTGATACATGGAGAAAAACTGATAACTGTCTCCATCCACCCGCTGTACATAGACAGTTATGAAAGCAGGCATTGTTATTAATTTGGCTCAGATTGGGAGCAGTAGATAGAAGGGCCCATGTGCTGCAAAGCAAACAGCAGCCATCAGGTTGTTCAGCTGTTGAGTGGCGGGGAGGCGGGTGGGAGGGGAGGAGAGAGGAGGGGAGAGGAGAGGAGGGGAGAGGAGAGGAGAGGAGAGGAGAGGAGAGGACTGGAGATTAGAGGAGTGGGCCCCCACTCGCACAGGCACTCACTCGGGCGCCTTTTTTCCCCTAAGCTCTTTGGGTGGAAACACGACTCACTCGCGGCAAGCAGGGGCCCGGGGAATGTGCTATGAGTGAAATGCATACCGTTAACTGGTACGCATGTAGGGGCGGGAAGGATTTTATTTCTCTTCACAGGCCATTTCTACCCCATATGTTCTTTCAATGTTATGCGCAAAAAGGGTGGGGGATGAGCTTGATTTTCACCAGTCATTCCCCTTGGCAGGCGACTTGTCTTTTAAATAAGTGACGGAGCAGCAAAAAGAAAGAAAAAAAAAAGTCTGTCCTCATTTTGCAATAATCCACAGAGGTTTCCTGAGGTGAAAAGCAGTCTTTAGATATCTCAGTGATGAGAGAGTAAAGTACACAAGTGCTTTTTATGATGCCCCTATTTCAGGGCATGTCGGAGGTGCGTGGTTGTATGAGGGGTGGGGGGGAGGGCGGGGTGAAGCAGGGCATGGGAGTTACAGCAAAGATATGCATCTGCATATGAATCCCTGTTGTGTGTGCTCATAATCTCCCCTGGTGTCAAAGAGACAGAGGGAGAGACAGACAGAGAGAGAGAGAGACAGAGAGAGACAGAGTCAGAGAGAGAGAGAGAGAGAGGGAGAGAGAGACAGAGTGAGAGAGAGAGAGAGAGAGAGAGAGAGAGAGAGAGAGGCCACTGTACACAAGATGCATTAAAACTGCCATAACTCGCACACCCCGGCAAGGCTAAAATCAATTGGAATGGATAGTTAAGCTGGCGCTAAAAATCAATGAGGAATTCATGTCCTTGATCACGCTGTGTCATTTCTTTCAATGTTAGAGGGGCCGAGGCCCAACAGAGCATGACAGCCTCCACCTCTGTGCATTAGGAGAACTTCACTCTGAATGGCAAATATATAAATATGCATTAACTAATGTTTGCCTGTTGTGTTACTGTGGCTGGTGCCGGAGCCAATAGTTGGTCGCAAAAAAGGCCACACTCTTTTCACATTAACCGCCCGCAGTTTAATCAGTTTTAAAACGCCATTCACGAGTGACATTTCTAAAATAATTCCTTGAATAATTGCTCTGTTTACTTCCCAAACGGAGAAACCGCGAAAATAAATAAATCACAGATATTCTCAAACTTTGTGCAGTTCTGGTCCAATTTTTTGTGAAATGAAAATATGCAGCAAAATATCATCCCCCTTTGCACTAGTAGTGAACTGATCAAATGCTGAGCAGTAAGAGAGAGAGAGAGAGAGAGAGGGTGTTGCTTGTTTACATTGCCCTCTGCCACGTAGGCTGAAATATGGTGAGCTGGAGAAACCTTATCTGCCTTAACTGGGCAGTACTTGATGAGTTCATCTCGATCAAACTATTAAAAATAGCAAAGGGCAAAGCAGTGTTGCCTCCCCAAGAACACTGCAATCAATTTGCATGGCATTGAGAGGTGGCAAAAAAAAGCCGCCCTACCTGTAGTGTAAGCATGCACAAGTACACAAAGCTTTGGGCCGTTGGGGGCAGGAAGAGAGGGGGGAGTCAGGTGGAGTGGCTACGACTGGCAAGATGAGAGAGATGAAAATGCACTGTTTCAAAATAGTAATTTTGTCCTTATTAATGCCATTAGTGTAACAGTCAGCCTGGATCAAATCAGAGGATGACCGAAGTAACTCCTCTGTCTCGGCGCTCTGACAGGATTGTGTCGGGACTCATTTGAGCAGTCAGCGTTGACGAGTGAAGTTTCAAGTGCTATTCCACTGAACCCCCAACTAAATGATGCTTATGGTCCTATTGCTCTCACTCTCTCTTTCTCTCTCTCTCTCTCACTCTCTCTCTCTTTCTCTCTCTCTCACCCTCTCTCCCTGCCCAACGTTTACTTGTCCCTTTTTTCCATTTGGTTTCTGTTATTTGAATGGACTCTCTGCAACATTTTGTCCTCCATGTCATTGCTTGCTGGTTTATTTTCCAGACATTTGTATGGTATTATCAAGCATTTGGGCCTCTTGTTTTATTCTAAATGTAGACCCTGTCATCGCTGTGGGGTTTTGTTTTAGATGATGATGATCTAATGCAATGATTTCCAATAGAACAAAAATCTAAATGCCTCGTTATATTTTTAGACCCTAAAGTGGCCTATTTTCACCCTTGTAGACAAGTTGTATATGTGTATCCATAATCTGTTCAAATTAATTCCGAATTCTGCATATTTTTTAGAGTTACTAGTTCACTACGCAATTAACTTCCCCCAGCAACCCAAACTGTCTGGGCTTGTGGAGAAAAATGATATTGTTTGTGATATCAGGTTAGTCATGATCATACCAGCACAAGGGCAAAATTAAGAAGCACAAATGGAGACAGTCAACCACGACAGCGATGTGACACAGTTAATAATGCAAAGCTGTTATTGGACACCAACGTGATAAAAGATGACAACAAATGACATTTTTGTGTCAAAGCCGCAGAATCAATGACTAGTACACGGCGCGCTGGCAGTGCCTTCAACGCACATCTTGTTTGGAGCTAATGTAGTGACTGAACAGAACGAAAAAACCGGAAGAAAGAAAGAATGAAAGAAAAGAAAAAAGACAAAGATAGAGGCATTGTGAAGAGAGCAAAGACCTGCCCTCTTTTCTTTTTGTTTCACTGTGCCAGATCTGCAGCCATTTCCTGGCAGTGGTGCTGGTTTTGATTTGTTAGATGTTTGTATGGCCTCCGATGGAGCAGTTGTTTAGCTTTAACAGGTGGAGCCTCTTGTGTCTTTCTTCTCCCCCTGCCTAGCGCTGTAAAGGGCACTCAGTCAGAGGGTAAATGCCTCAGATTTAGAGCCCCGGGGCCTTCAAAACAGTTGCCCTGCGAGGCATAGCGAGTGCCGGGGGCACCAGATGAGCAGTTGCTCTTCGGAGGTGAAATGGGCTGAAACAGCTGCGGCGCGAGCGAGGGCTTTTTGGGAGGATTGTGAAAGAGGGGGTTTCTGTTTGACTTGCCCCTCGTCATTTCCAAAAAAAAGTAGAAATGAATGTTTGTGGCAACTGCAGGGTTATATGGAGGACATTCCACAGCAGCGTGGTGTCAATCAGCCGTGTCCCAAGCATGCCCCCACCACCACCACCACCACCACCCTCCACCCCTACTAGGGCGGAACTCAAACAGATAAAAATGAAATGATTTCTAATTATGTGCGATGTAATGCACAACCACCTAAGACATGTCTTCATGCCTGTTTTAGGTTTTAGACTCTTTTCTTTTATCTTTCACCATTTTTCTTTCGCTACCATGCACTGTAATGCACAGTGCATCTGAACAGTTTCACTCTCACTCCCCTGCTGCATCTGCTCTCTCTCTCTCTCTCTCTCTTTCTCTCTCTTTTTCTCCCCCCCCCCCCCCACCTCAATCCATCTGCATCATGTCGATCTGTCAGGCTGCCAGTGTCTGTTCCAATTAGATTCCACTTAATACACGTAACCTCGATTAACACGCAATCAAGCTCAGATAAATCACGTCCTTTAAGTCTCCCCCCACCTCCTCGCCACTGCTGCCTGCCTGGTATCATCCTGTTTTCATTGCTTGCCTTGTTGTTTGCAGCACAGTGTCGTTGCAGAGCAGCAGATCACGCACGGCTAATTTTTACCCCATCGAATCTCAACGAGCAACGTCGGCCTTTCTTCGTCTTTCCTCTTCCAACGAAATGCAGAAGCAGCATCACCTAGTCTTTCTTTTTTTCTAAATGCCCTCGTACTGATGTGTTCTTGATGTTTTTATTTTGTAGTTTAAGGTGTATCTTTCCTTCACACCGCTGTGATTTGTAGCCATCCCAGTGATCTGGGTTTGCACTGGCTGCTGTTTTGATGCCTAGGTTCAGTTTTTGCTTGTAGAAGGAGGATGAGATTTTATGGAGCCTCTCTCTGGGAGGCTGGGACTCCGTTATGGGAGCTGGCAGACCATTAGAAAAACAATAATTTTATCCAATAATAATGAAGTGATTTATCTTTCAGAAGCACTGTTCAAAAATTTATAAAATCTAAACAGGAATCTAGTGGAGCCTTTTGAGTAAATAATTCATGTAGCATGCTAATTGGGAAAGTCCTGGTACAGGAAATACAGAAGGAAAAAAAATACAACTAAAAATACAAACCAAACAACATAAAAAAAGAAGATGAACTGGGGAAAAAAGGGAAAGCAAAACATCCTAAGGCAACAAAAAGCTACGCACAGCACTCTTGTTTTATTAATCGCAGGCAACAAAAAAAGTGCTAACATTGACATGTTTAACAGATTGGAGTTTTAATAACGGGCCGGGTTAAAGTGCTGGCGCATCTAGTGGAGATATCCAGCCTGACTTGAGTGGCCTGCTCCACTCATACCTATCTTATCCTCTACACCCCCCTTCCCTCACTCTCCCCCCCCCTCTCTCTGTAGACTCGCTCCTTGATGATAAACAAGGCAGCGGGGAGGAGTGTGTATGTTGGGGGGGGGGGGGAGGGAGGGTTGAGTGCTGGGGTCGGGGGGCAGGGAGAGAAGGTGCTCCTCTGAGGCTCGGCCTGGGATTAGGCGGGTTTCACCTCTCCCTCAGGCAGGCGGTGCGGCCCTTTGCCCTTATTAACCTCTACATAGGATAGGTCTTAATCTCGCTGTCTTCCCCCCCCCAACAGGGCACTACGTTGAATGCAATGCCCCCCACTGCCCCACGCACTAACAGAGCGAGCGGCGTTATCCGCGTGATGACTTAAGCGCACTCATAGTCGTTAAAATTAAAAATGCTAATGCCCCCATCGCAGGTGAGGGTATGGAGAATGGTAGTTGCTCAACGCCTTCCTCCACTGACCTCGGCGGAGGTGGGCTCTAGTCAGCAGACTGCGGTGTGTAAATACAGGGTGGATTTAAAATAAATTAAGCGATGAGAAAGGCTCAGGTTGATCCTTTTCTTATCTCCAGTGCTGAGTTGTCAGCTCCAAGCCTTTTATGGGACTTTGGTAAAGCCCGGGTGGACAAGCAAAGAGAGCGCTTGAGATTCACTGTTCCTTGGCAAGTAAAAATAGCAGGGTTGCATTTGCACTCATTGCCAATAAAGGTGTGTCTGATTCCTCCCCAGGGTTGTGGTGAGTCACGTGCCATTTGTACCAGTCCCGATGGCATTTGATCAGTCCTTTATTTCCTCATTTACACTTAATGTGAAAACGCTGAAGTGGTAATACTTCCTAATTTCAGGTAGTACAGTCTGTCCGACAAGTCATTTGTTTACTGATCAGTTTCAGTGCTTTGTCAGAGTAAGTGTTTTTTTTTTTACTGTACAGTTTTCCCACTCATCTTCTTTTTTTTTTTTTTCATTTTCTGTTTGTGTGAAACATTCTCTTGTTCGCTCATGCAACAGTATCTGTCCCTTTAAAAGGGACAAGTTTTTCTCTAAAAGTTGGGATCATTTTTTTTTTCTCTCATTCCCAGAGAAAAATAGCAAATAACGCTGATTTGTTTTAGCAGCTTCAGCCAGGCGATGGGCGAATATAATAAGTGTTTTCGCAGACGTCACCCATGATTATCTCATCTTGCCATTTTGGGTGAATGTGGTGGATTTAAAGGCTTGTCCTCTATTGTGCTGACGTTACTCTTTAACAAGCAAAATTAAATCACGGCTAAAATCATTTGAAACTCTCCCAGAGTCTGGCCCAAATAGCCAAACAATGAGTGTCTGGGAAATTTAAAGGGAACGCTTAAGCGCTGCATGAGAAATGTGTGTGTGTGTGTCTGTGTCTGTGTCTGTGTGTGTGTGTGCATGTTCATGTGGGGTTGGCTGGTAGGGATAAAGTGCATAACAGGGGAATGGGGACAAATTAACTTTCTCGCAGAATAATTGGATGAGGGGCAGACACTATTTCACCATTTTTCTCTGCACTCTCAGGAACAATGGGACAGTTCTCTGATGGAATGTTGTTTTTTCCTCCGACGTAAGCATTATCCACTTTAATGCCTTAACTTTATTAGTCTGAATTAGCACATACACATAACCGCACCCAGTGTCTGTTTATCAAGCAGTTGCCCTTTACTGTAAATAGCCTGAGTGTATTTACTGGATGCTTTTAAATACTTTTAGATTATATTTAGAAGTCATTTGAATGTTGTTCCACAAAAAAGAGAGAGTAACCGGATTTCTACCCTGTAAAGAATATGCCAAGAAATGTTAGCTCCCTTTTTTAACCAAACTTGGAGTAAATATGTTTTTACTTAAAATGCTAAATAAATTGTACCCTACTTAAAAAGTAGCTAAAATGCATGGTATGTGAATATCATACTGCATATAATATCATATCACATGCTTAAATGTCAGGGGGGGTGAAGTGAAGTCCCTTTTTAGGTAGAGGACTGCAGTTTGTTCCGGTATGTTTATGGCACTTGGTGTGGCTGTAATGGGCCACTGTAGAGAAGGTGGAGAGATTGGAGAGGTTGCCCTCTGATCCCGGCCTCTACTCCAGTCGCGCGTGCTGACTCCTGCTGACCCCAGTCGCCCGCGGGACAAGGAGGAAAGTGAGCGGTGGTGCACAATGGTGTGCAGAGGTGCGCGGATGTGTGTGTGTGTGTGTGTGTGTGTGTGTGTGTGTGTGTGTGTGTGTGAGCGTGCACTCGAAACGGCTCAGCGCCGAGCAGCGTGGTGCGATGTGACAGGATTAGCCAAGCCCAAGTGAGCATAGCTGGTAGCGGCGGCCTGCGCGAACAGCACAGCACAGCACAGCACAGTGTAGCGTAGCGTAGCGTAGTACAGCGCGGGATCCCGAGCTGCTGCTCAACACCAGCCTGGGCAGAGAGCCCTACCGCTGTCTAACGCTGTCTGATCACAATGCCACATCAGCCCTAGCGCAGCCCCAGCACGTTCAATCAAGCCCCCTTGAACGCTAGCCTAGCCTCTAGCATGCCTAACAACAAGGGCCTAATGCTGCCTTCCCTCTCGCTAACACTAGCACTCGCTAGCGGCACTCAGCCGTGAGAGGTGAGCTCAACCCTTCCCTGACCTCTCAGCGCAGCCACTGCCTGATGGCCTAACCCCACCTCCAGGGAGCAAGGGCCAGGGCTAGATAGGGGACCGACTGGCAGCGGCTGGCCAGCTGGGGGTAAAGTGAATGTGAGTTGGAAAATTATCCTATTAAATTGAATTAAAGAGGCAGTCTTCATTTAGCCAGAGAATGATGGATTTGGACAATTAACGATGTTAATGGGCACAGGGTTTAAAGAAAGAGCAGGAGAGAGAGAGA
>NC_045155.1:13324179-13329179 GCF_900700415.2 Clupea harengus | reverse complement strand
GTTTCATACATTCCACGGTTACAGCATGACCGCCACTGCACGTGGGGTGTGTGTTGTGGAGAACACAAACATATGCGTACACACTGTTTCTCTTCCATACACACACACACACACACACACACACACACACACACACACACACACACACACACACACACATACACACTTGTTTTACTGTGCAGTTGTGCAGTTCACTCAGGAGGACTTTACTTAGGCTGCAGTGGTGGGGCCTTGGATCACAGATGGCTTGTGTTTAAATAAGAGGCTTAGCTTTCATCAGAACTTACCTTATTTATGGGCAATTATTATTAACCTACAGTGTTGTTGTTTTTTACTTCATCCTCAACCTGTATTTTGGCTTTGTGTTACCCAACTCTACCCAAGATTGATCTGACAAAGACAAGTGCCCTCAAGAAGTTCAATTTCAGCATAGGGTGTCAGTTCACAATAGAGTGGTAATCCACTGGGATATTTCACATGGGGGGGAAAAAGGAGGAAAAACATCAAGAAGAGAATTGAGTGTGATTCAACCAGAGATCCATATCTGAGATCTCTACAAGCACAGGCGTGCTCCCTCTCAATTGCACTCTAAGTGTTGCAAAAAAAAATTCCCCACACTAACTCACTTTGAACACATATCCTCATATCAGTAGAAAAAAAAAATCATAAACAACATATTTTTTTTCATGAAAAAGCAAAAAATAATAAAAAACATTTCGTCTTTGGCCAAGTCTTGTTGTTGCCTCTGAAAGGGATAAGTGGCTGGGATTAGAGCTCTGTCCATTTAAAGGAGTCGCTAATGACATAAATCCTGGACTTGTGAAGAAAGTGCCCCTGTCAGGAGAAATCCCGTGGTGCCAATGAAATAAGACCACTAATGGAATTTTTAAAGAATCAGGAAATCTTTCTTACCTCTCCTCTCAATAATCTCACTCCGAAGGCCAATGAAGAGAGAGAGTGAGGGTGGAAAAATGGAAGGATACTGGCACTTTGTGAGACTGAACTTTCTGAACCCATCAGGGATTTTTTTTTCTCCTTTTATGACAGGATATCAGATCATGACTTTCTCAATCAGCGAGTCGGGCTTGTTGAACCTCATCGTCGTATCAGCTGATGGATTTTCAAGATGATTGGGGGAAAGGACAGAGGCAGGAGAAACTGTTTGTCCTCAAAGATCCTCCGTCTCTCCAGTTTCCACACTTAAGCTCAGACTTAAGTGATTAAATTAGAAAATCACTCACCCAAAATGTTTTAGTGTGCTGCCACAATTACCACCTTTAGTTCTCATTAATTCTCCTCCGTAAATAGAATTGAGGCTGAACTTTGCCATAACCTGTATCTACCAATCTTCTTCTCCTCTCCAAAGCACAGCAGATCGCCTAATTAGAGAAGAGTTGTGTTTGTGTACGAAAAGAAAAAAAAGGGAAAAAAATGAAAGGAGGCAAAAAAGGAAGAGAGGGCGGTTAGTCGGGCCACTGTGGCGTGTTTTGTTTTTCCCCCTCATTTGTACACATTAAGTCTCTAACAGTGCGGAGGGACGTAGAGATCAGTGGGTGAAGCTAGCAGCATCTGTACTACTTCAGGGGGAAAAAATACACTTTTCCTATTACTCACAGTAGCATGTGTGCTATCATCGTTGGGATTTGTAGTTTTTCAGCTCTCACGCCACTTATGGCTAACGCTAAATGTATTTCTCTCTCCCTCCGCATTACTGGCACCCACCACACCTGATCTTGAACAGATAGGCCCGATGCTGAGTCGTGCACAGGACTATTTCAAGAGCCAAATGCGATTGTTTTAATACTTTAATCCAGCTGTCCTTGGCATTCAGGAGTTTGAAGAAGCACCCAACTAATTTCTATGTCCTCCATTTGAACCAGGACTACTGCCTATTCGTGAGCCAACATGGCTAAGCACACACACCCCCCCGCCACTCCTCTGTGGTCAGCCGTTTCTTTCCCACTAGTAGGTCAAGTGATTCGCTTTCAAAAATGGTCAATCCTAAAATGATACGAGTTAAGTAAGTAAGAAAGAGGGAGGGAGAGAGAGAAAGAGAGAGAGAGGGGGAGAGAGAGAGGGAGTGAGGGAGATTTAGTGGTGGGATTCCTCTGCCTTTCGTGCTCAAACACAAATATTTTCTTTTAATTAAAAAAATGCCCTGTGTCATCCCCAGCGACTGACACCAACACAAAACACACACACACACACACACACACACACACACACACACACACACACACACACACACACACACACTCTCTCACTCTCTCTCTCTCACACACACACCTACACAAAACTAATATTAAGCTACCATCCCTCCCAAACACACATACACACATGCACAAAAGCAATTTTAATTGTTGCCACGAAATCTATTCTTCCTGACTGGACGTTAATCTGTTAGGGCCTGGTTGTCAACTGTGACACGGGGACACCAGCAGTGACGGCTGCCCAGCGCTCTGATGGGCCCCTAAGGGACAGTTAACCCTCCAACTCCCCTTGTCTGGCCCTGCCGTCTCAACCCGTGCAGCCACCGCTAGGTAGAAGAGGGGGCGTTTGGGGGCGGGGGTGTTGGTTTGGGTTGTATGGTGGGTGGGTGGGTCGGGCAGGGGCCGATGCTTGATAGTAATGCTTGTTGATGGTTTCAGAGATACTTCATTTCAGGAGAGGGCTCATTAAGTGCTGTCTTCATCAGTGAGACGGCACATTAAGGTCCAGAGGAAGTTGGAGGAGAGGAAAGTGCATTAGAGGGGAGGGGGGGGGTGGTCTGGAGAGAGAGAGAGAGAGAGAGAGATGGAGAGATGGAGAGAAAGAGAGAAAGGGAGAGAAAGAGACCCACGGCTTTTCCTTTTGTCCTCCCCCATGTCCAGATCTAATGTACTTTCAGAGGGATCGGGGAGAGGGGTCAATAATTATGCATTTTAATTATTAACCTGGGTCCATCTTAATTGTGCTTTTTAAAGCTCTGACATGGACAGGATGGTTTATTGCACTGTTGGTCTGGGTAAGCTTTGGCCAGATCCCTTTTCCATCATCCATAACACATCTTTATGGGAGAGAGCGGTAATGGTGTTTTTTTTCCCCCTGACAGATAGTGCTGTTCTTCAACATTTTAGTGCTCAGTGTGTATGTGTGTGTGTTTGACAAAGAGAGAATATTCGTGTGTGTGTGTGTGTGTGTGTGTGTGTGTGTATGTGTGTGTGTGTGTGTGTGTGTGTGCACATACCCAGATCTTTGTCTCTCATCATTTTAATTAGATGATGCAGCCAGCTGATTGACAGGCAGGCTTGGGTGAAGAAATGGGGATATAAAGGAAACACACTCTTGTCTGGTATTGTGACCTCAGAAGAAATTACCTCTAAGCCTTGTCTCATTACTCTGTTAGATAAAATGGCATTTGATATTCATATTCATACCCACATACTCAATTCAGCACAAAGGACCTAACAAATGCTGTGCGAATATGTTGAGTTTGTGTGTGTGTGTGTGAGTATGTGTGTGTGTGTGTGTGTGTGTGTGTCTGTGTGTGTGTGTGTGTTTGTGTATGGGTGAGTGTTTTTGTAGGCCTGGCATACAGAATATATTGTTGTTTTGAGATTTTGTGTAATGACATTACCACTTCTTATTGGGAAGAAAAATATCCCAGAAAATAGCTTTAGGTTCTTGAAATGATGAATAGCGCCCAGGCACTGATGCTAATAGGCTTGAGTGCAAATTAGCAAGCGAGCGGCTACCCAAACAGACTGGCTTTTGAGCAGGAAGTCCTCATTTATGATCACTCCAGTGTGAACATATTGCTGCTACTGGATCAAGTAAGAGACAGACCATTATACTCTGTGGGAATGTTTGGATAGGGAGACAAGCCTGTTATTGTTGCTCCATCGATAAGAGGAAGAGAAAAGAGATGCTAGGATAGGGAAAAAATGACCAGAAATGTCCCCTAAACTCAAATCTCTAGTTAAAGATTAAAGGCAAGGCAAGTTTATTTATATAGCAATTTCAATGTGCTTTACATCAATAAAAGCAAAGGGAACAACCAAAGAAAAAGAAAAACAAAATACTTAAAAATATATATTTTTTTAAATTAGAAGAAAGTATGAAGTACTTCAAATGAATGCAAAATGAAAACAAAGTACAAAGTACATAAAATACAATAAAAACATAGTGGAAGTAGGCCTGACTGTGTGTTTATCTCTTTGGAAACATTGAATAGAGAACCATAGAGCGATAGCCCACATAGAATCCTTAATAGAATCCACAGTAGAGTCCGATTGAGCTGTTTTCAGAGAAAGGCCGAAAATTAGCTTAGCCTGAGAATAGAGCCTAAAAATAGGCCTGCCAATAAATAGAGCTTTGCGTAAACCTGAAACGTCACTTCCCAGTTGAGAATGACTAGAGATCTACTTCCTGAATGAAAGTACAGTAAGAATAGAGTGCATATTTTAGAGCTAAATCATAGGCACATGAAAAGAGAGATGTTATGGGGGATTTTAAAATTGGCACATAACAGGGGCGCATCTAAGATCTTCTGGCAGTTTGTTCCAGTTGCATGCAACAGAACAGCTAAATGCTGCCTCACCATTAGTAGAGCCCAACTCGTTTATATTCTTTAAACATATCAGATATGTATTCTGGGCCTCATCCATTCAGTGATTTATAGACTAGTAGCAGCACTTTGAAATCTATCGTGTAGGTAACTGGAAGCCAGTGAAAGCCTGTAGAATTGGTGTAATGTTCTCTGTTCTCTTGGCCCTGAATAAAACTCTAGCAGCAGCATTCTGAATGACCTGAAGCTGTTTAATGGTCATTTTGGGAAGTCCAGTTAAGAGACCATTACAGTAGTCCACCATACTGGAGATAAAAGCATGGATGAGCTTCTCTTGGTCTTTTTGGGACACCAAACCCCTTGATTCTGGCTTTGTTTTAAGATGATTGAAGGCTGTTTTGGTGATTCCTTTGATGTAGGTGTAATCTGAGTCTGTTAGTTGCCAATATTTCAC
>NC_045155.1:13314179-13319179 GCF_900700415.2 Clupea harengus | reverse complement strand
TGTGCTATGCTGTCCTGTGTCTCTCCTGCTCTGTTGCTGGTACTGCTATCAGTTGGTGTGTGTGTGTGTGTGTGTGTGTGTGTGTGTGTGTGTGTGTCTGTGTGTGTGTGTGTGTAAAGTAACTCAATCGCAGCTCTCCATGCACAGACCCTGGACTCCCTCCTCTTCCCCTGCCTGCCACAGGCTTGCAGCCCCGGCCACCAGAGAGATACTTAAGTGGCCTCTCTTCCCTCTCTCTCTCTCTTCCTCTCTCTCTCTTTCTCTATCTCTCTTCCTCTCCCTGTTTTTTCCACCACAGCTGTGGAGAGCAGAGGGTGGTGAAGGACCCCTACTGGTTAAGTGGGTAAACACGCGCAGCCTTGACATCTGTGCTGTGAGAGAGAGAGAGAGAGAGAGAGGGAGGGAGGCAGGCAGAGAGAGGGAGGGAGAGAGAGAGAGAAGGTGAGAGAGGGGGGGGGGATGAGTGGGATCGAGCAGGAGAAGGAAAGAGAGGGAGTCAGAGTGTGTGTGTGTGTGTGAGTGTCAGTGTGAGCAGACCAGGCAGTGAGTCGCGAGAGAGAGAGAGAAGGAGAGAGGGAGAGAGGAAAATGCCTTGCTTTGTAGACAGGGCTCCTCCAGAGCGGCAGGCAGAGGTGAGGCAGAGCATGGAGGCCACTCTCGTGCCAGGTAAGGCTGGAGGCCGACAGGCTCCTGGGGGGTTCAGGGTGGTGGGGGGGATGGATGGGGGCGGGGAGGGGAAGGGCAGTGCCCAGCATGAGAGGGGCGTGATGGGGAGGGTTAGTGGGCTGCCACTGGGCTGATGTGTAGCAGAGTGGGGTGGGTTGGTGGATGAGTGAGTGGGTGTTAGTGGGTGTGTGATGTCAAAGAGGCTGCCATTGCTGTGTGGGCACCTCCCGCGGGCCCAAACTGTGTTTGTGTGTTTGTTTGTTTGTTTGTTTGTTTGTTTGTTTGGTGGCCACACATTACGACCTGTTTGCCTATTTGTTATGTTTGGCATGTGTCAGGTGACAGGTGGACCTATACATTGAATATGTGTTGATATATTGATACATTGATGTAACTTGAAGAAGGTGTCTCTCTCTCTCTGTTTCTCTCTCTGTTTCTCTTTCTCTCTTTGATCATTTTTGCATATATTTTTTATTACTTTATGGAGTTTCACAGACAGCAAAGTTATTCAGTGACAACTTTATTGCTTACAGTTCATGTCATTACACGCATTCCACAGGTGCAAGTTACAGAAAGATCAGATCATACAATTTTAACACTTTCCAAAAGCGTTTCGCTTTCATAGCTTTGTCAGTCAATCGCATTTTTGTCCCCTTCAATATGACCCGAGTTAATAATTACATAACCAAGTTGAGAACCTCGAGGTCATGTTAAGACACAGATGTTTCTGAGGAAGGGTTCGTCAACGGAAGGATTTTCCACTGGTGCTGAAGTAAACAGAGCGGCCTCTGATGGCTCTCTCTGTTTGGAAGATGTGTTCTGTTTAAGACTAATCCAGCTCCCATTCAATTAGATTTCCCCCCCGTTTTTGTTAAATAAATACGGTGTCTGGAAACCTAAACACAGATTTGCATGTGGCCCCTCTCCTGTGTCGCCTACGGTCAGAGTGGGCTCCTAATGGAGCCAGCCAGCCAGCCAGCCAGGGCCTGAGCTCACTGAGGCCTGCAAGAGAAGAGGAATAGAGGGAAGCTCTCTCTCTCTCTCTCTCTCTCTCTCTCTCTCTCGTTTCTTTTTATTGCATTCGCTTTTTCTCTCTGTTCTTCCATCTCCGAGCTAGGTTGTTGATTTGTGTTGTTTCGTGGCTGGAATCAGACCTCGGAGTGAAAGGTGAAGTCACCACTAACTTTGGCTTGTGTTTCCGTGACGATCTGGAGACATTTTCTGCATGTCCCAGTGGGAGATGCTTTCCTTTGAGGTTGTATGTGTGTGTGTGTGTGCATGTGTTTGTATTTGTGTGTTTGTCCAAGCACACGCTACTGGTTTGTCAGGGAGATTTTTTTTTCTACTGAGCAGATATCCCCACCCCTCCCCTGTTTTCACTCTGAGTTGGTGGGAGATTGATGACTGAATTGTGGAGAACATGTTAACAGTAAGTGCTGATTTATTGAGATACTCAGGGTAAGTGAGGCCGTGCAGACTCTGAGGGGAAAGAGAAAGATATAGGCCTTTTAAGTTAATGCAGAAATAGAGCCTTTTTAAGTAATAATTGTGATTACTGGGCAGGGGAGTGAGGGGGGAGGGGAAGAGAGTGGAAGAGAGGCGAAAGGAGTCCAGGCCTCAGCCTTTCGGTTTCTAGAGAAGCTGGGGAAGAACTCGAGCTCTACCTCACACACACACTTTTACAAACACACACAAACAGTGTTGTTAGCGTAGTGCTTTCGGTTGCATTCAGTCGAATTTAATTGAAATTAACTGGGTATATTTTCAATTTCTTGCCTACGCGAGGGATCATGTCACGCCGAAGCCTTTGAGTTAGAATAATACAGCAACAAGTGTGTGTCTTGGCAGGCGGCGTCTCGAAATCCCACCAAAACTGCGAAGCAATTTTAGAGGAATCAGACTCTCTCCTGGTCTTTAGCTCCTCTGTCTTCCGCCAATATTTACCTTGCAGAATATTCAGCCAGCATTCAAACATGGCTCAAGGACTCATGCCACCAGAATGCGATACCCCTCCATTTCTTTCATTATTTTGATCTCTTATTATTATTTTATTTATTTTATTTCATTTTTTTTTCCACAAGCATGGACTAAGGAATAGTGTTTCCTCTGGAAGAGAAATTGCCTTTTTTTTTTTTGTTGTTTTTTTCCTCGAGCCACCTTTTAGACTGAGTGAAATGTTTCCCCCAGTTCGCTCAGGGACGACTTTATTTCTTAGCGGGGACTTAACACTCACTCAGTTCCCCCATAAATACAGCGTTTCCCCAGCAGCCAGCCAGCCATAACTCATCCCCCTAACTCTACGGCTAACTCAAGTCATATAGCAGAGAGAGAGAGAGAGAGAGAGAGAGAGAGAGAGAGAGAGAAAGAGAGAGAGATGCGAGGGGTAGAGACAGGGACAGAGAGAGGGGGGGTTGTTAGTCATTCCTACCCCCTTCTCTCATTTTGGAGGCACAGACAGAAGTATCCAACTGTACAGTTTCTGCTCAGTAATCTCTGTCTGTGACTATGGGCTCGAACCCCATGCGGCTCAGTATCAGACGCGAGGCCAACCGCTCCTGTTCTATTTTTCATTCGTTGATGTTCAGCGCGGTGTGAGAAATGACAGGAGGTGTGATGGGAAAGCTGCCACTGCTGCTACTGCTGCTGCTCTCTCTCTCTCTCTCTCTCTGACGGGAGCGAGCGTTTATTCATTTTTTGGGGGGTTCTTAATAAAGACGTCGGTGTGAAACACGAGCCGCGCACCCTGTCCCGGTGGCACCTGTTGGAGTCTGGGGCCGGCTCAAGCACGGCAACACCAGCAGCAGCAGCAGGCACCCGCACACCCACCTACCAGCGCCCCACACACTGCTGAGAGAGCTTCTGCACGTTTGTTTTTCCATACTCACCCCGAAAGCCTTGGGCATTGTGGCTTCACTCTGCAGATAAAAAAAAAAAACACCATCATTAATAATCAGCACAGAACGGAAAGAGAAATGATGAGCAGGAGGAGGATGAGTGGAACTGGGGTGGAGGTGATTTGACGCGTGAGAACGCGGCGAGGAGGCAGATGCTCAAGCACAGGTGATGGGCGAGCGCGGTGAGCCTTGGCGCGGCGTCGGCCCCGGCGCTTTCTGATCTCGGCGCCTGCGCGCAAACCCAGAGGAGACAGTCGCTCTCGGCGGGCCGGCCCAATTGATTCTGATCCCGCCTGCTGGCACCTTCTGTCCCAGCAGGAACCGCTCCCAGCGGCCGGGGCCGAGCCCAGCCTGACAGCTCCTCCACATCTGAAGTCCTCTGAAGTCGGAACCTCCACCTCCCCCACCCACCTCCAACCTTCAGCATGCACAAACACACACACACACATCAGCCGTCCCACCCCCACACTCAACCTTAAACACACACACACACACACACACACACACACACACACAGACACACAGCTTTTCACAACAGCTTTTCCCACCCCCACACCTCTGCCAGTCACCCCACCCCCCATACCACCATTTTAATATGTCGTGACACTTTGCATTTTGTTGTATTTGTGTTAAAAGAAAAGTAAAAAAGGGGGCCGGCATGCTTGGAGGAGTTATAGTCACCCGTTAGTCACGGCGCACAGGAAGGTGAGCACCGCGCCGTGCCGATCTGTCCGTCTCCCGCTTTTTGATCTCGCCATCAAATCTCCTCTAATTTTATGAGTGCCGCTCACCAGGGGAGGAGCGGGAGGAGAAATCGCTGAGAGGGAGACGTTACGAAAAAATATGCAGGAGCACGCCATCACTTTTGATAAAGACGCGCCGCACAACCAAAGAGCCCGAGCGAGGGAAAGCCAAGAAGAAGAAAAGAAAACAAATAAGCAAAGTGCCAGTGTGAGGTAGCGTCACCTGAGGAGCCTCGTTTCATCTCCACGCGCATTCGCAAGCCATGGTTTTCCAAGCACCTTCACAACCAGTTGATTTGCGCAGTAGACCACAAAAGAAAAAAAAACAAGAACATTTTGCGTGTGTGTGTGGGGGATTTTGGCCACTAACTGCCTTATCGTGGCTTTGGGGCTCTGTGCGTTAATATTTGTTTATTGGTCGCACGGTGTTAAGCTGATCAGCGGGGTGACGTGTTGCCTGGTTGCCCCGGGTGATGCCAGCTCCCAGGCTTGGCGGCGGTTCAGAGGATGGATGTCTTCGGAGCAGTGGGGGCCCGACGCTAGCTTTATTGCACATCAGCTGGGTACCAAACTAATTTGATAAAGCGCCACTTAATACAGCATGCACACACACAAAACACACACACACGCAAACAAACACAAACACATGCACTCACAAACACTCTCACACACACACAGACACACACACACACACACA